>NC_000075.6:30441385-30541385 GCF_000001635.26 Mus musculus
CATGGTAAAGCACAGAGAGAAACTTGAACTTGCAGCTTAGCTTTATCTGGGCCTTAGAGATAGCCTGAAAGATTTATGACTAGATGGAAGCTTCTACGACTGATTTCTTATCCATCCTTATGATCTTCCCCATTCTCTTATACTAGACATAGTAATAAACATTTTTTTTTTGGATCCTGAAGACCAGATTTCAGTCACCATTTTTATACCATCTTCTCTCGTTTTTTCCCTGAATTAAGGAGCCCTCTTCTCCACTCACTCTGTTGACAGGGATACTTATTATATTATAGAAGTTATCCAGGTTCCCTAACATCATGATGCACAATAGATTCTTTTGTTCCCAGGAGATATTTAGCGACACAGGAGGAGGTTTGGGTTGTCACAACAGGGAAGGAGGATGGAGATGCCCCTTGGAAAATATCTGGTGGGTAGCAATCATGAATGCTTCTTGCCTTCTGTGTTACAGAGAACATCCCCTGCTGTACTCCCCCACACACCCCTCTGCACACAGTGATGACATATTCTTCCCACAATGCCTCTAGTGCTAAGATTGAGAAATTGTTCCTTCACTGTTAGCTTAAGGGCCACGAGGACCTACAAGGTGAGGGGCCTGGTACAGCCTCTTGAAATATTGTTCCTTCACTGTTAGCTTAAGGGCCACGAGGACCTACAAGGTGAGGGGCCTGGTACAGCCTCTTGAAATATTTGGCTGTATAAACATTTTCCTTCTTGATATTTTTTGTAGTTATAACTCTAGTTCTGTTGTGTTCTACTCTGTTACCTGGGAGTGTTGCTAATTTGGCTTTTATTTCTCTTCACCCTTTATTGAACTTCCCTTTATTGATCTTAATGCTTTCAAGGGTGGAAAGATCCTTAGTAGTGAAATCTGAAGTCTGGCAGTGTGAGGTTAAATGACATTTAGTAGTAAGGGGGATACTGGGTACCCCACTCCTCAGACCATGTATGTGATGAGTTGGCTTACAAACTCAAGAAGCTATTCAATCGGAGCAAAACAGCATAGAAACATTAGGAGAAATTGGAAGATTGAGATTCATAATTTAGAAGTTGGAAGAAGTTAAGTTGCAGTTTGAATAGCCCAGAATATTAAAGGACTTGGGCCAATCCAGACACAGGACAGAGACCTTTATCTAGATCCAGGAAGATCACTGAAGAACTGGTATCTCACATGGAAGTTTGATCCACAAGAGGCATACCCCCAGGGATAGGCAGAAAAGGCCAGCCTCATTTCAGGATTCAAGGCAATTGCAGTGCCTCAGCTGCAATAAATGGGATCGAAAAAGTCACCATTGTGCTGGCCTGAGCTTTCTCTTGCCTCACTGGTAGAAATTTGTCTAAGCAGTCTTATAGCATTCATTCAACTCTACTTTAAAATACTGTCTTACTGTCTAACTGGGGATTCATTTCAGTCTTCTATCTTCAGTCGTTTTTAAAGTATTACTAAAGGCTGGTCAGTAATGTACAAAAGACACAGACCTAGTGTTGTAAAGTTTAAAATGTAATGAAGGTGAGCGCAGAAACTCAGGCACCACCTTGGGTTGAAGTGAGTGGGCAGTGGAGCCTGCATTCAGCCCCACTATTCCAAAACCTGGTCTGCACTAACACAGACCACTCCCCATGGTTTATACTCTGAGCTCGGTTTCCTCATCTGGGAAACAGGATTAGTAATGCTATTTTTTTCTTTATGTATACTACAAAGTATAAAAAAAATGATATTTGTTCTTCAGACTAGGAAATGATGAAAACATGTCTTATGTTTCTGATAGCTTCAAATTAGTTCCCCTCTGTGGGTTTAAGATCTCCATCTCACACGAGTCTACTGTTGCCACCTACAGTCATCCCTTGTGGGACTGACCAACACAGCATTAAGTTTCCAAACAATGCAGGCTCCACTAGGCCTTGAAGCTGATTTATACCAACCAGTGGGCTCTGTTGTTAAAACAGCAACCAGGAAAGTTCCAGACCTAACTCTGAAGCACAGTGCCTGTGCCCTGGTCCAAGACACAAACACATACAGTACTCAGTTTCAGTCATGTTTTCTAGATTTGCTGGCTAGGGAGAGCTTCTGGAACCCGTTCCTGATGAGAAGAGATTGGGCGTCAAGCTCCGAACCTTCTCATTCCACCTCTCCTCCTGGACACTTGTATTAGCCCAGTTAGCCAGGCAGACAGCTATCTGGTGAATGCAGAGCAGCAAAGCCCATAAGAGACTCTAGCTGTAATGGAACCAGAGAGGACGCACCTCCGAGTGCCCCTGACTCCTCAGCTTTTCGCCTTTCACCCTCCGGGACTTTGTTGTTGCCTTCTGTTTTGTTTTATGGTGGAGACACCATTTGGAAAAGCAGAAACATTGCCACATGTTCGATGACTGTAAGTGGCCTGAGCAAAAAACTGTGGCTACCTTGGAAAAATCTGTGACTGTGGTCAGTACTACTTGCTCACGCAGGTATGCCAGGCTTTGCTGTTGTCGTTGTTCTTTGGGTAGCTTCTTTACATCTCTCCACTTTGTCCTTGGCCATTTTCCTGTCTGTTAGTGCCAGGTTTAGAACTGTGGTGGTTGGCACCCCACCCCACCCATCCATAGGCTGACCTTAAAGGAGGACCACCTCCTTCTCTGCTCAAGAACTCTCTTTCCCCATAAGTGATTCCCATCTTTTTATAGTGTTTTTATTTGGCTCTCAGGATGCATTCTAGCTTTATAATGTTCTAGGTACTTTTGTTAATAGAAGTAAGAAAAGGGGGGAAGTCCTGGTCTTTCCAGAATGGACCATTTCCCTCCATCCAAAGGCTTCAAGGATTTGACTCCTGTGGTCCACAGTCTTCCATCAACAAGTTGGCGTATGTGTAATAATGTGAAGAAAACAGGGCTCACTTCAGAAGTTACTATTTCAATGGATAATCTTATTGGCTTATATGTATTCACTATGCAGCAAATGTTTATTGAGAGGTAATTCACACAGACACTATATGTGACACCTTGAGCATATTTTATAGTTTAATCCACTTAAAGAGCTCTGTGAAAGAGGTATTTATGATCCCCACTTATAACCTGGGGGAATCTATGGTTTATACGGAATTGGGGTTATTAAGTCAAACCATAAGGTTCATAAATAACACATGCAGAAGGGAAACCATCCATGCTTTTCCATGTTTCATCTGTAGTGGTTCTCTTAACTGTCAGGGTTAGACCTTCGCTCCATGGCTTCAAGGGAAGACCTGAAAGTCACTGCTCTGAGCAGCAACTATCCCCTAGTCCCCCTAAGAGGAGATGATCAGGTAGTCTATAGACTCCAAACTGCATGCCCATATCTACTTGGAGCGAGGAGAGCACCTCTGACCTCCGATGGTAGCCTCCCTAACTGCCCCCTAGGAAAACTGTAGTCATTATTTTTTAAAAAGGTGTTTGTGTGGTAAGCAAAAAAGCTGGGAATTTGACCTCTCCTGAAGCTGCAGGACATACACACACACCCAACACACCCACCCTGACCCCACTACAAGGGATGGCATATAAGTTCCTAGTGTCCCCATGACTGTCACCCACATTTCTGTCTGAAACCTTAAATACTGGAGCCATAGTCTTTTGCAGGGCGCTTGGGCTCCTGCCTTCTCTGTGCTTTAAGGTACATGGTGGCTGTCACTGGCCACAGATGGCTGCTGTGCCTGCTTTACCTTTCCTAAGCGCTGTGCAGTCTTGGTGTCCAGGAGGGGGTGCCACCTAGATATAGGTGCTGTGCCCCTCAAAATGTCCTCTCTTCCCACCATTGGGCGTCATTATCTCCATGCAGACATGCTCGCTTCTGCTGCTTCCAGCTTCCTCCACTCCCTGCTCCCTTGAAAGACCTATATACAGAACTGCCTTGGACTCCAGGGACTCCTGCCAGATTGTAAGCACACTCTCTCTAGCTGCAAAGGCGGGGCAGGGGGAGACAGAGTAAATTCAACCTCATGACCCCTCCTTCTGAGCCAACGTTGGAGGAGCTCCGGGCTGTGCCAGGCTTATAAATCTCCCTTGATTGTTGATGGTGTGGAGAGAGTGGGGGAGGGAAGCTCAAGAGAAGTTAGATGCCCAAAAAAGGCATGGTTAAGTCAAAGGCAAGTGTTGCACGCATGCGTGGCTGACCTCATGTCAGCTTCTGTGCTGGGAATATCCAATTATATAACAAGGAGAACTCCTTATTTGGGAGGAAAGGGGAGTGAGGATAGCAGTCTAAGCCAGGGAACGAATGAATCCAGCTCGTGCAAACGTCTTGTGTCCGAAACAGAAGATATTTTACAGTTCCCTGTATGCATCAGAAATGGATTTAGGAAACTGGAAAAGTACTCAGAACTAGTCTGGGTTGGGGGGAAGGAGAGAGGTACTGCGCCCCATTGATGGTAGAAGGCTTGGGGCAGGAAGACCCAGCCAAGGTAAGGGGTAGAATTATTTTGGAGCCCTGATGTAGAGAGTAAAGGAATGAGAAGAAGCTGGACCAGCTCCCTGCCTAGATGCCCAGAGCCATGCCACGATAAAAATAGGAGCCAGGCCAGCATCCGAGTACGTGAATGCCATATCCATTGGCTCTGCCCTCCCCATGGCCCCGAAGATGGCATCAGACCCTATGTCAGAAGGGCAGCAGACACATTCCTGGCATCTCTGTCTACATTTCTTAAAGTGTAGTGAGAGAGGAAATGAGTATGTGTTTGTGTGTTGGGGACATATGGAGAGGAACTTACCTGACATGGTAGAGAACAAAGTTTCAGTGACCTGGGAGGAGAGGAGAGTTAAAAGTTCAAAAAGCCACTATACTGAGAAGAAGAGAACATGCAGGGTGAAGGAATCCGACAAACAGCAAGCCCAGGAGAAAATTAAATAGTAAATGGCAATTTCTAGAGCTTCTGATAGGTCATGGAGTCCTCTTAGGAAAGGTATTGCTTAACAAGCCAGCTCTTGAGAAATTCCAGAAGGTGGTGGCAGAGGTATGATCACTGGAGAGTGTGGGCTGCCCAGTGGGATACCTGTGTGTCTCCCAAGGACAATCACCAATGGCTGATGTGAACACTATTGCTACTCTTCTCTTATGTCACTCTGGAGTCATAGGCATTATATGGGTAGAACTCCACACAAGCTGACTTTCTTGGTGTGTATGTGTGTAACAGCCTGAGGGGCCTTTGTGACATTAGTTACTTCTTAAGGGAAACTCAAGACCTGCCACCAAAAGGACACAAGCAGTTACAATAGGAAAGAACCTGACATTTATTACAGTCTCACTAGCAGGGAAGCCTACTATTACTGTATGTGCTGATGTGCAGTTCTGCCACATAGACATCCCGCTTCACTGCCTGAACAGTTCCTTCCCCTCATACTGCCTCCCTCCTGTTTGTACAAGGTTCCTCACAAAACACTGCCTGCTAAAATTAAAATCTACCTCACTAAGCTCCAGGGTCTTAGTCCTGTCTAGTCTTTAGACTCCAGACTGGTCTCTGGGTCTGATGCACCAGAAGGTACTACATACACCCATTTCCATCAGCAGACTCTGACTTTGTTCTTAAGCACTCCTGGGCCAGGGGTTAGTCTTTCCTAGTGGTTCTTTTCTACACCCTGGCCACAACTAGAGAAGATCAAAACAATTCCGAGTCACCAGGAGACAAGTGCTGTGTCTCTTTACTCTAGACCTCTCTCCGTCCAGTACAGCTCCAGCGCCATGCGTTGTCTCACATCTAACTTCTTCCTATGACAGACAGCTTCTCTAGAAAAAGCATGTGCTTTTGCTGGCACACCAGATCCTTTGACTCAATAAGTCTTCAATTTCTTGTATTAGGTTATTTCTGGCCCAAAAGTATCATTGACCTGGGCTGTATTTAAAAGTGCTGAAATCAGGGATTTTGTGTAGTGATGGCTTCCTTCAAATTGTGTTGTGTCTTTTTGGTTGGAAGGAATGTGTCTTGCCATAGCTCGCCCACTAGGCACATTACAGGAAAGCCCTCTGTGGCTGGGCCAGGAAAGGACCCCAACAGTTATGTCTGCCATATACCCTGTCTGCCTTGCATTTGAGGGACGTCACTTGCTCTAAATTCATATTATGTTAAAGACACTATGCCCTACCCTATTACATGAGAATTTCCACTTAATGGAATAAATATTATTATAACATATTACATTGTAATATAATATTGTAATAGATATATAGTAACTGAGTATCTTCTATGATTGTGTGTTTGTTCTTATTTTATAATGTTCTTAAATTCTCATATGTTCCGATGGAAGTACAGCACTAGTCATAATAAAATGAAGAGAAAACCAGAATATTGAGGCATTTAAATCTAAAGAGAATGCCATTTCCCAAGCCACATTATTGGTACCTGTTGCCTCCCTGCAACAACAAATAGGAACCTGAAAGTGTAAGGTTTTGGCAACAACATTAGACTATGTAAGATTCTTGAGGGCAAAGATAGAGCGTATTCACAGTTGTGTCGCAAACGCCTCCTCTGACATATAGAAGACACTGACTGAAATTCTGTTAAATGAGCAGATGCAAGATCGCATGCAATTCCATGTCTCAGTATGTCTCTCATCACCAGGGAGAACTCCAAGCATCCTCGGCAGTGCTAGGGGACAAGAGGTACCCAAGGAAACAAAATCTCCCCAGGCTGTTCCCATAGAGTGTCCCCAGCTGATAAAGTGGGCATCTCCAATACCCAGGGCTGTGGTTGTACCTACCCATAGGCTTGCCCTTCAGGCAACAGTACCGTTTCTTTCTGAAGCAGCACAGTGCCCTTGAGCGCCTTGCCTCACTGTGAGGACCCACTGATCTTATGCTCTCTGGAAGCAGCTCCTGCTGTTGCACTGTCCATGTCCACCCCCTACCCCCTTTCCACATAGGAAGAATGCGATCATTGAAAGCAGACAGACAGCCTCACTGTGTTTGACTTGGGGGCGAGTCTTACTCGCTGTATGGAGGTTCTTTCGGAGAAAGCTAATGCGGAATAAACTGTAAGAAGATGAAGGTATGTGTTTGGAGCTGCACCTTATAAGCCAGGGGTCGTTTAAGCTAAGTAATATTTCAAACAGTGCAGCAGGTGTAAATGGAGTAGATTACTTATACTTTTAAATAGAAAGCAACTCATAATAATTTTGAATGCTTTTAATCTAGTTCTCTGAATGGTGCAAGTCTGTGGCTTGGAAAATGAGTACCAAAATTCTCCCTGTAAACACCAGGTGGCACTGCAGGTTAAAAAATACCATTTACTTTCTGTAAGGAAGACTTATTTTGCAATAGTAGCTCTGCCCCGTGATGATGATGCCTAAGCATTGCTCCATAATTCAGAAGCCACGCCATGGTGCCAGTGACATAAACAGGCCGAGTGTCTTTCATCTTTCACATTTCCCCTCCTCCCTGACCTGATGGGGCCTCAGCACACTGTTCTCTAGTCAGTCTCGTCAGAGATGGCCTTTTGAGTGGCTTCCATCCTTTAAGAGTTCAGTGCTGGAACTGATATATTGAGATCAGAACGAACAACAGGTCTGTGGTAATAATGAGCCGGACAGACATCTGAATTGAGAGAATTTTGTCGGTACTCTTTAGCCCATATTTAGGCCTTTTGGATCCCAAAGCCTTAAATATGCACGATGATAAGTCTGTGTAAAGTAGGTGGTAGGCCAGTGCTCTGCCACTGAGCCATACTCCATTCCGATCCTCACTCTGTCCTTAGCATTGCCATCAAGTGCCTTGCAGAGGAAGAAAGTGACAGTGGAGCAGTGAAGGAGCAGATGTGCACATCCAGGTACACGCTTCAGTCTCACTCCATGGGCATGCCAGCAGCACTGGAGCGCGGTTCTCAAGGAGTTAGGGCTCCTGTGTGGGAGCCTGGCTGTGTAGTGCAGCGTCAGCATTAGCCCCAACAGCCCTTCCTCTCCCCACTGTGGTTTTTCCCTTTCTAGTTGTATGTATTATTTCCCTCTGCTTTCTAACTATTGCTGATTCACACAGAGTTGCCACCATGCAAAAACCCTGGAGCTGCCACAATGCTGTCCTTAGAATCTCTCCTTGGTGTCAGGAAAGCCTTCGCCTTGAGAAGCTTTTCAAAGGCATCCTAAAGAGAGGAAAGCAGAAGCCATTAGATAACGCCCACGCAGGTGCTTCCCCAACCTGCTCTGCTCACGCTTCTTTCTCTCCTACTCCCAAATCAAACTCGGATTTTCCAGTTTCTTTCTCTTGGACATGTTTCTCCTGTTGATCTTTTGTCTGCAAGATTGATCTTTTCTAGCCTTCTGTAGCCATTTTCACACCCTGTCTTGAAGTCCTGCTACCTCTGCTTATTTAAACAGGATCCCAGGTAATTTTCTTCCAAATCTTGGCTGAGCACACTCTAACTCTGGTACTTCTTATACTGGTGACATTTGGAAGCAGGAACCCTCCTGATAAAGAGCTCATAATTAGGCAGCTCTCTTTCCTCTGCCTCCTTTCTTCTTTTCCTGGGGTGGTGGCTCCCCTCTCAGCCAAGAGGGGGGCACCCCTGTGAGTTAAAGTCACCAGGAACAGTAGGGGCCCTGGTTGTCAGGACAACTGCTAACTTTCTGCCTCTTCCTTCCTTTGTGTCTGGCCTTTCTTCCTGGTGCTAAGGGCTTCCCACCCCTCACCGCCCTTTCCCCTTGGCTGACTCAATCTTCTTCTGAATGGGTGGCCCTTTTAATTACTGGCCCACCTCGGCCACCTCCCTGCCTTTGCCCTCCACTGAAAGGCAGGCTCAGGATTACTACCTGGGGACTGTGAATGAGCCAGACCTGCAGTTCACAAAGGGGCCAAAGAGGGGGGATGAGACAGTGTGGGTCCTCTAGTCTCTGTAATGAAAGTGTCCTTGTTTAGTAAACAACAGTTATGCTCTGGGGAGAGTCTGCCATAGTTTTCATGTTACCCCTAACGTAACAGGCGTCTCTTCAATCTGGTTAGTTACTCTGCAGCAGTGCTTACTGTTTCTATCTTTGTTTCCCTGAGGCTGCCGGGAAGGAGGGAAACTGAGGCATGAAGCCTCACTGGCTTCTTCCTATTCTCTGGATCTGATAGGGTTGGTACAAGGGACGAGTGGGGTCACTTTCTCTGTCACACACACAAACACAGCATCTTCAAAAACATTTTTAGTTTTCATTTTTTCTCGTTTCATCTTGGTAACTTCGTGAAGAAGACAACATAGGAAGTCTCCTGTTTTAAAAGTCAGTCAGAGGTGCTTGAGGTTATGCTGTGGTTACTAACAAAGGGGAGGGCTTGACCATCTTCAGAGGCAGATTTGTATAATATATCTTCAAATTACAGTCTTAAAAGTGTCACAGTGTCCAGCTCTGGAACAAATATCTTCAGACCACCCTTTGCACTTAGTCTTATTTTTGCCAGAATCTACAAGTGTCTCCTTTCTGTGCCATACTTCTTAGAAAGGGAGCCAGCTTCTGCTGCTTGTCTGTGTCCCCACCACACCTCCTTCCAGCTACATTCTTTTCTTCTTTCTAATTTCAAAAACTGGGTTGGAAGCAGCTTGGTGTTGTTCCATCCATCAGAAACACTTCCTAAAACACATGGGGGACTTAGTCATCTAGACATCTCTCTCATGTTTGACTTTCAGTCCTTTCTGTCCTCAGGGCTTATTTGCCAAGAAAACCAACAGAACGAAGCATAGGCAGCTGGCAGCTGTCTCCCTTCCCCAGGATTTATAGCGTGTAGAAAGAAGCCATGGCTGGGCCATGAACCCTTGCCTTTCACCCCTTGGCCCTTCCAGCAGGATGCATAACTATGTGTAACTTGCCCATTGCATGGATTTTTCATAATAAATTCTTCATTCTAGATCAGCTAACTTATTACCAACATATTCCTGACAACAATCACCCTGTGGCTGGAGTTTTGGCAAACATTTTAATTTGATTGTTAGCTTTCAAAAAGTCCATTACTAGGAAAGTAAATCTAAGATGTATGGCCAAGCATTTATGCAAATACAGAAATACAAAGCATTGTTATGTTGTATACAGTCTACTGATGTCTTTGTTTTGTTTGGGTTGGTTGGTTGGTGGTTTGTGGTTTGGGGGTTTTGTTTGCTTGAGTTTTTTATTCTGTTTTTCATACTAAGGCCTCACCATGTAGCCCAGGCTAGCTTCAACCTCTTGATCCTTCTGTGTCATCTTCCCAAGTTCTGGGATTGCAAGTGAATGCCACCATGCCCAATGCTTGCTTCTTTGCTTGTTTTGAGACAGTCTCGCTTTGTGGCCTAGGTTGGCCTCACTGGGGATGCTCTTGCCTCAGCCTCAAAGTGCTGGGATTGCAGGTTTGCACTGCCTTGTTCTATCTTGTCCACAGTGTTTTAAATCTGTCACTGTCCTCTACCATAGGGTGAATAATTAAAAGCTTACAACTTGTTCTCGTCTTTAAATATTCGGGTATACTTTGTTCAGAGGTTATTTTGAACTATGGTCACTCTAAAACCAGAGATTTCCACATTACAACACAGAGCTGATACTCCTCGGCTACTCTTTTTCAAGTGTAGTAAGTAAAAGAGCCCCACGTCCCCACAATAGGATGTTGAATATCCAATGGGAGGTGCCAACCTACAAATAAGTTCTAGTGTAAAACTAAGGCCTTTACAAAAGAATTCTGTGTGGCTTGGAGGAAGACTAAGCAGTCACTTACGAGAAGCCCAGGTAAGGCTTCCAGACCAGGTGATAGCAGAAAAGAACTTGAAGAATGAGGGCAGGTGGCAGCAGCTGTGAAGATCCTGAGCATCGAAGCAGAGCAGGAAAGATGTAGCTTGACTTTGGTTCTCATGGGAGCTAAATGATTCAGAATATACTACATACAAGACAGATGAGAGCTCGCTCACATGGAGCCCTGAAGACTCACATGGAGCCTCGTGAAGAACATAGCAACTGTCCACCACTGGATGGGATGCAACCTACAAGCGTACCTCATGATGACATGATCATGTTGGAAAAAATCACGTTAACAGTGCTGTAGACAATTCATGAAAAGAGGTAAAGCTTCATTGATGGAGACAAATTAGGAAAGAGGTAAACTCAGCTTTGTCCACTGCCACAGGATGCTACAGGTGATAGGTTCATGAGATGTTGAGGTAGTAGGGTATAATGTTGGATTGGGGTCAAGGACAAGAAGAAATTGAGAATGATTTTTACAGCAATTCTGCCTTGTGGGTTGAGAACTGTAACTGATAGAGTGACATCTTTCTGAGCAGTGTACCTGGATATGACTGAGAGGCTGCCACTGCCTAAAGCAGGAGCTTTGCCTGGAATGCAAACAGGGACAGGGACACTAAGGAAGCATACGAGACTCTGTCTCTAATAGTTACTAGACTCTAGATAGAGAATGTATTTGCCCATACATCTGTCTTTAGTTTTGTTTTTTTGTTTTTTTTTGGGGGGGGGGAGGAGTGGATTGTTTGTTTATATGTTTCTTTGTTTGTTTGAGATAGGGCTTCATGTATTCCAAGCTGGCCTCAGATACAGTATGTAGCTGAGGATACCCTTGAAGGTCTGATCCTGTTGCCTCCACCTTTTAGTGCTGGAATGACAAATGTGAGTCACCACACCAGGTTTATGTTCAGTGTCATAGTCTGCAGTAACTCATGATGGATTCTGACCACAGACACCAGAAAGTCTAGAAAAGAAGTTCTGCTGGAGACCATCATTCACGGATAAGAGAGACATTGAAGATAATAGATAAAGTAAAAACTGGAAAAGTGTTGCTTCAGATAGAAGATCAGAGTGGATGAGAGATACTAGGATTCATAGAAAAGCAAGACAGAGTGAGACTTTAAACCATACTGCTTTATGAGCTATATAAGCAATGGAATTGAAATATTGGCACCAGAAGTACTCATGAAAGTTCTAGAATAGAATTGAGGTAGATATTGGACAGATGACTATGTGTTTGTCACTACTATGCTAAATGCTCCAGTGAGAAAGCCAGACTCATGCCCTCCGAACTGGAAATCTTATTCTTTTGGCATTTACAAAAAGCTATACCAGTACAAAGGCTCAGTGAATGTGTGAACAAATTGCACTCTCAAGTCTAATGAGGGAAAACAGGAGACTCAGCATCCAGTGAGATGAAGATTGATCTTGACATCAGATTCTAGATGAACACTGAGAAATAGAGTGGGGATATAGACTGAAGGATGCAGATCAAGTAGTCATGGAGCTGATACAAACAGTGGCCAGCACACTAACGCACAGGAGCTAAGACTGTGGTTCAAAAGTAGGACAGAGCAGCCTTTTAAAATTGATTCTGAAGTCATGCTGATTGTTTGGGATAGGTGCTGGACTAGCTGCTTACACTGAGAAAGCATCTATTCACTCCCAACAAACAAATGGTGTGTATTCTAGGTTGTATCATTTCTGTTTTGGTTACTTTGAAAGGAAATGGTCTAATAAGAATGAACAAACATGGGGCTGGAGAGATGGTTCAGTGATTAAGAGCACTGACTGCTCTTCCAAAGGTCCTGAGTTCAAATCCCAGCGACCACATGGTAGCTCACAACCATTTGTAATGGGATCCGATGCCCTCTACTGGTGTGTCTGAAGACAGCAACAGTGTACTCACACTCATAAAACAAATCTTTTAAAAAGAAGACTGAAAGATATCTATTTTAGCTGGACATGGTGGCGCACACCTTTAATCCCAGCACTGGGGAGGCAGAGGCAGGCAGATTTCTGAGTTGAGGCCAGCCTGGTCTACAAAGTGAGTTCCAGGACAGCCAGGGCTATACAGGGAAACCCTGTCTTGAAAGAGAGAGAGAGAGAGAGAGAGAGAGAGAGAGAGAGAGAGAGAGAGAGAGAGAGAGAGAGAGAATAAACAAACATGAAGGTAGAATTGAAGTATACAATAAAAATGGAAATAATAATACTAGAGTATTTAAAGTATAGTGTGTGTTTTCCCAGGCCACGCAAATGGTATGCAAGCATCTTCCTCTGAGTTGTGTTTGCAGGCTGGAGATACAGCTCAGCCAACCTGGAACTCATCATCCTCCCCACCCCATCTCACCCCACTGATCCTTTTCAGCACTCCCTTCCTCCGTGTACCTCCAAACTGGCTGGATGCATTTCACATCCATGTACCCAACAGACAAATCCAGTCTGTGAAATTAGATGAGTTTATATTTGCCACTAGAGGTCTAAGGTCCATAAAAAGGATCATTTGTGGTCATTTGGAGATGGATTGCACATGGACAAATGCCTTGCCTTAAAACAAACAAACAAAAAAATTGGTTAAAGGTTATGGGTCCTAACATCTATCTCTGGAAGTTTCTGAAGCACGTTATGAAATAGATGTTATCTGAATACTCAGGAAAGAAGACAGTGAGCCTAAGACAGTGGAATAGACTCTGTAGGGAACATGTCCTGCCTGGTTATGGTAGCTTCTTTGACAGGATTATGAAAGGAAATAGTGATGATTACATGTGTCTGAATTTCAACAGCTGGTTGTTTGTTATGATGTGTCTATAGAAAAGATGGACGGACTGGACACACACACACATACACACACACACACACACACAGAGAGAGAGAGAGAGAGAGAGAGAGAGAGAGAGAGAGTGTGAGAGAGATGCTGCCCCGGGAAGCAATTTCTAGTGGTGGAATATTGTTCTTCCCACTCCCCTCTTCAAAGTTTTTTCATAAGTAACTTTGGAAGCAACTCAACCCTAGGGCAATGACAAGGTGAATATTGCTGGCTTAGCTAAAAGCTATGAATGTTTTAAATGTACATATGTGGACTTTTAACAAAAAAAAAAAAATCTAGATCAAAGAAGACTCTGTTCCCTACACACTGCTAAGCAGGTCATGTCTCAGGCATGTTTGGTTCTGGGCCCTCTAGTTAAGAAAGGAATCATGGCGCAACACAAATCCAGAGGATGGAGTCCTCTTTTTCTCCATCATTCAAAACATCATTAGGTGGCTGATGGGTGTCCAACTTTGTAGTTAAAAGAATAGAATATGTATAGCTTATAGAAGAAATTCGAGAGAGGAATCGAACTGTAATGTACCATCTTTAGAGATAGATTTACCCTGGTACCTGTTAACTCAGAGACTAAAACTAAAACAAGTGAGTAGAATTCACAAGGAGACAATATTTCAAAAGTACTTCTGATAGTCTCAAATTATACTTTTAATTAAGCTTCCATAGGTTACATTGCTAATAGATGACAGAAATAAAATAAAAGTCTATTTCTAGACTCAACAGACAAGCCCTGTTTGTGCCTTGAACTTATAGAGAGGGGTCTGCTTCAAAGGAGGTTGAATTGGAGTAAGTTCCCTTCCAGTTCTTAAGTTGTTCGTTCCTCTTAGCCACCTATCATAAAGCCTTTCACTGTTCTCAGCATGGACGTGTGTAGAGATGCTGTGACTGAGAAAGTCACCTTTACAGTTCCTGGAGGACCTTGCTTAAGATCTTCAAATTCTTAAGGCATAGTAAGTTAGGATCTCTAACTTATAGATTTCTAATTTAAAAAACAAAGAAAAACTATGCTAGAGAGATAGCTGGAAGGTTACGAGCATTTGCTGCTCTTCTAGAAGTCCTGAGCTCAATTCCCAGCAACCACATATGCTAACTCCAATGCCAGGGGATATGATACCCTCGGATGACCTCACAGGTACCAGCCACATATGTGGTACATAAACATACATGGAGGCAATATACCTATGTACATAAAATAAATTTTTAAATTGACATTGCTTGCAATTCTCAATTATTAAAAATATTTTTTTATAAAACCATTGCCTGTTTGCCCTAGATATAAAAATAAGAAACCAGATTCTTAAGTTGTAGTGTTAAGGTCTTGTTTGGATAGATACGTCTTACAGATGTGGGTGCATGCATCATGGATCTAAACACAAAAGCTAGTCCCAGAAGGCTTGCACCTACTCGGTGAACCATTTTAGGTTTCACGGTAGACTCATGGAGGAAGACGCTAGGGTTCCTCACCCTCAGAGCTCATTTCCTCCCCATTCTTCTCCAATGGAGGACAGGAAAGGATGGTGACCTAAATCCACAGTCAGAGGGCAGCAGCGTTGAGCTTTCTCAGACTCACAGAGGAACTGGGGTCTGGCTGGGTTATCAGACTGAGAAGGGTAAAGCTGTGGACTGATGCAGGGCTTGTGAATAAACACAAGAAGGGGCCACGGCAGGGAATCAGGCTGAGAATGGAAGCCAAGGGAAAGAAGCTGCGTTATCAAGTGTGAAATCAGCAAAAGCAACTTATGTAATGAAAAAGGCCCCAGTCGACACTGTGCCTCCCTGAGGCCTGCTTCCTGTCCCATTCTACAGATTGGTTCTACTGAGCAGTGACCCAGTGCTCAGTGTGCTAAGTATGTAATTTGCAGGGTACCCTGAGATGGCTGTTGTTTCTAGGAAAAAAAAATGGCTTGAGATGTCTCAGAATTCCTAGTCCATTGTGCTGTGTTATTATATTAAAACTTTTCTGAAAACATCTGTTCACCATAAGAAACAAATTTTATATTGAAACTTTATACTGAAACAATTCATATGTAAACAGACACACATACAGGTACACAAGCATATTTAATCTATACATACTTAGGCACATACATGCATGAGAAATAAAAGTATTCTAATATATATAATGCACTTCTATATTTTCTATTCAATTTCTACTTAGATTTCTTTAGATGTTGATACAAGCACTAACACATGTTCTCTAATGCTGTCCAACCACAATTTGAAAGACATTATGCTAAACTGCCAAGGTTTTAAAAACCTCTATAAAAGTAGCCTGATATATTTGATAGAAAAGACCCTAAGTCGAGGGTAGTGATTCTTAGTCAGAGCCATTTTGTTCTCAGAGGACATGTGGTAATGTCTGGAGATACGTTTGGTTGTCATAGCTACCATCTAGTTAAGGTAGAGTATCAGAGATATTAGCTCAATACTTCCTAATATACAGAATAGATCCTCACAGTGAAGAATTAGCAGTCAAACCATCAGGAAGTATTATGGTTGAAAACCTTGCTTCAAGGGTTATAGCATGAGTCTCCAGTTTTAATCTCCTGTAGTTCTGTTTCAAATGGTAGAAAGTGTCCATAAAAAGAAGAGCAGGTCATTAAAGGTCAGCTTTAACCTGGTCATCTTTTCTTCTCTTTTTTTTTTTTTTCTTTATACCAGTAGATAATTAAGAGATCTGTTATTTTCATTCATTTACATTGCACTGGGAATTTTTGTTAGAACATTACTATTACACATATTTTCTATTTCATGGCTTCACTTTCATTTCTCATGTGTTTAAGTCACATCAGTCCAGAACCTTTCTCACTAAGCCTGCAGCTCTCTTAGACAAGAAAAGAGAGGCAGTTTAACTACCTCCATTAGACACGGGCTCCCATATCTTCCCTCCCCCCCTCTACTCTTTGGATGGAAAGTGACCTTCTACTCACCTTGAAGTGCCATCCTAAGCCCTGGTATTAAACTGTCTCTGTTTTAGGCCCTGCTCCATTTCTCTCTTTGTAGCTATTTCAGACCAGGTTATCCAGAATGCAATAACATGCATTCCTCTATAACTGCAAGCCCTAATTTTCACATCCTCCTTTTAATATTTGGCATAGAAGAAGGCCCTCCAGTGTCCCAGTTGTCCCAGTGCAATCTATTTATCCCTTTTTTGTTATTGTTGCTTTGTTTTGCTTTGAATTTGGGTCATGGTATTTACTATTTTGGAGTCTCCCAATAAGGCTTCCATTCAGAGGTGACTTGACAGACTAAGCTTGTGAGTGAGTGACAGTTGGGGTTGAAGCGATAAAGGTGCAGTGACAGAAAAAGAAGTCTCTCTAAACCAAATATCAGACCTGGAATAGTGATGGCTAATAAAACCTGCTGGAGGCTATTCTCTACCGTTTATTTCAGTGTGTTTACTTCATGTGTCTTGTGTTACATAAACAATGGTGTTTGTGTTAATAAATGATGCAGCAGAAGCGACTTCTGATAACCCGTGAAGAGATGTGTGTGTTTATAGCTACCTTGAAACTTTAGATTTAGGTTAGGCAAAGGGTAAGTGAGCTGGTTATGGTGTAATCCGCCCATAATCCCAGCATCACAGCGTAAAGGTAGAAAGATGACAGGTTCAAAGCCAGGTTGGGTTACATGAGGCTAGAAACCCTACTGTTGTACAACAGTCCCATCCTGTTCCTTTAAGGGAACTATAGCAATACAGCTATCTTTTTAACCTGTCCATTCTGCTGTTAAGAATAGAATAAGACAGGACTGGAATGATGGCTCAACAGTCAAGAGAAGATAATGCTCTTACAGAGGACCAAAGTTGGTAGGTCACAGCCTCCTGTAACTCTTAACTACATCCAGTAACTCTAGGTCCAGTGGAGTTAAAGTCTCCTTATCTCTCTGTATGCCAACATGCATTTACATACACACATCACACATCATAAATAATAAAGTATGTTTTAAGGAACTAAATTTTAGAAGACTGGGGTAACATATGGAATAGAGAGATGAAATGAACAAACAAGGAAGGGTGACAGGGTCATACTCCCTTGAATAATCCTCATGTTTGTCTTCCTCGTGGTAGGTAGCTCAACTTCCGAGTGAGCCCAGTAGGATTCAGGAGTTAAAGTTGGATGGAGAAAGGGAAGAGTGGAGCTGGAGAGATGGTCCAGGGGTTACGAACATTGGCAGCTCTTACAGAGGACCTGAGTTACATTCCCAGCACCATATGGTGGCTGGCAGTGGTCTATAGCTACAGCCCTAGGGGCTCCAACCCCCTCTTCTGGCCTCCACAGGCCCTGTACATATGGTGCACAGACATGCATGCATGTAAAATACCCATACACATAAAACAAAAAATCTCAAGGCAATTTTTAAAATGAATGGGTATATGAACTTTAGAGAAAAATTACAGAGGAAAAGAAAGGGGACTTTGGGAGAGAGAATCTCATCCCTTTTGTTTTCAAGATTCTCCTGGTCTTGGCTTCTATCTAGACACCAAGAGAGGCAAATTATTTGGTAAAATATCTGAATCTACAGGCTTTGAAATACATCCTATGTAATACTGACTTAGAGACTGGATTAGATGACAGTCTAGACACTGAAGCAGCCACAGTGCCTGAGGAACATGACATTAGGCAGGAGGAGTTATGGTGGTAGTCTTCTTGGTTTGCACTTTGCTGTTTTTCTCTGCTAGACTGAAGTATTCATTGTCCATGAAGCAGAGCTACAGGAAAAAACTAGTCAAGAGGAAAATTCTGGAAAGAACAGGTTTAAGTCACATGTGATCCATGCGACCTGTGAGATCTGCTCTAGGACCTCCTCCCTTTGTAGACCTGAATTTTTCTGTTTCTGCCAGTTTGCCACAGGCTTGCTTCAGACATTCCTGGGCTTGACTTGGGGCCTCCATCTAACCAGCTCTGTGCTCAAACTTTGCCCTGCATCCCAGTGACTCCACTTCACTAGCTTGGAGGTTCCAGTCCCCACTGACAGTTCCTCTGCTTTGCCTCGCCATGTTTAGCTTCCCAACTCACCACGAGCTGAGTTTTACCGTTTTGGACTTTGGTTCTTCTTCCCTGCATTCCTTGGATTTGAAGAATTGTAGTCAGACTTGTATGTGCTCATGCTGTGTTACACACTAAAAGTTGTTTGCACCCCACATCTGTGCATGAACATGCTAAATCCATGTGGAAGAGAGCAAAGAGGACATCCTTGCCATAGTGAAGTATGAGGTCCTATCCTCACTGGATAAATTACTATAGACCCAAACATATCTAACTCCTGTCTTCTGATAGGTACCCAGAAGATGCCTGAGGTACCCAGGCGCTCTCTTATATGAGGAAAGGTTACATGGATGCAGAGGTTGCTTGGAAGAGTTGGAATTCTTGCATTACTAGCCCCAAAAGACAGAAATAGAAGCAAACTTCCTTATTTCATGCTTATGTGAACACAAAGCTGAGCTAAACTTCATCCTGGCTAATGTATCTTGTTCTAAGATTCTCCGGTCTCCTCGAAGTTAGCAAGACTTTGCCCATTCCCTCCAGTCTTAGATGAGAGCTATACCAGTGATTCACCTTAGTAAAAAGTACAGCTGTGAAGAAGGAGTCCTGAACCACCTCATCCCCTGTAGAGAACCTGATCAGGCCATTGCAGCCTCCTCCCTCGCTGCTGCTGCTCTTCTATAAACAGGAACAGGAATTCTTCTTGCCACTAGATCTCTCTTGTCAGGCGGCTTAGGAGCGCTGAATGAAAAGCACACCCCCCCCCCCCCAGGAGAGGAGCAGTGGCCCTAATAATAACAGGCGAGCTCCTGTTGGCTATTCTGGGCAGGAACGGCTTTGTGCCGCTCTTGATCTCTATCGAGGCTTGCCGTTCTTGCCCTGCTGTTACCTTTGGACTTCCTATTCTTAGAATGGGTTGTGAGTCTTGGACTTGGGGGAATTGCAGCCCCCAGGACTGGAATGTCCAACTTGAGTGGAATGCAGACAGTCTGACAGAATGGAGGTTAAATAAAGTTTGCCCTGTCAACCCCTCTTCTCTTGGATGGATTACAAGTAATTTGGATATAAGAGCAATGGCATGAGCTGCCATGGAGTATGGTCCCAAACAACCCTCTGGACATAAGTAGAAGTGGTTGGTGGTCCATCCATGACCAGCATAGCCATGCCAGTCCCCAAGGAGATACGTAGTAAAGAGGCCTCAAACAGTGACTATGTGACACTATGAAAAAATACAGAAACAAAGAGAATAATGTTGACACACCTTCTAAATTTTTAGCTGAGCTTCACAATTGGCTTATCTGCTCCTTAGAGTTACGGACTTGTGTTTGAAATCAAAACAAAGGGGAAATCTTCATAACATGAAAACAGATGTCTATCAACAACATATCTTGAGCCACAAGGTACTTTGCAAGTAATCTAAGATGTAAAATTCTGGTAGTACTAGTAGTCTAGTTAAAAAGCAAAGCTATAAATACATGGTAAAGGAATTCATATTCCAGAGTGAAATATTTGCTCCACACCTTTGTCACAGCATCAAGTGCCAAAGGAGGCATCAGGAGAGCTCTTCTGGCTGGGCCTCTCAAGGGGCATTTTATGCACCAGTGTTCAGATGCAGAGAAGAGAGGCTAGAAACAATGTGTGGGTGTGGACCATACTGAAGACAGGTCAGAGTCTTGCAGGTCCCATCATACACCAGAATGGCAAGGAGAAAAAGTAAGAGTGTGTGTGTGTGTGAAAACTACCAAAGCCTTAACTCCTAGGCAGTGTCTACAGGTTACTGAGGCCACAGTGGTTTTCACTAGAGCAGAGGTAAAGTTGGGTGCAGCCCTGCTCCAACCTGGGGGCACTTTAGCATCTTCTCTGCTGCAGTGCCTAGTAGAGTATTATCACAGCTGCTTATCTTGAAATGATGCGATCCCAGTGTGGATCTGCCTTAGTTTCTATTATGAAGGTCTATGCTGGCACTGTCAGCCTATCAGGACTGTAAGAAAATACAGTGAAAACTATAGAGCTTGTGGACAGTGCAAAGCCACTGCTCACCCTGCCTGAGGCTGCACCGGTGAGGGTTCAGGCACTGACAAACTCAGTCATATTTTGATTCACAGACTCTATCTCCTGCCTGTGTCCTTACCTGGTAAAGGGTGAAGTGTCTAGAGGTTTGTACCTTTTTGAAAGGGCACCATATTCACATTCACAAAAGCTGTGGCCCATGCCCTGATTACCTCAAGACCATGCTCACAAGTACTGTCCTCTCAGTGTGGAGATTTTAAAATGAGTCTGAGAGAAAAGGCAGACACGCAGCCCATTGCCTTGAGAACGCTGCGTTTCCCGAGCTTCCTTCTCTCTTCTACCACAGGTGGCTAGAAGTGCAGGTGGCTAATCTAACATGTCCCCAGCGCTGGGCACAGTACCTCCATCTTCTTCGGGAATCTATCTGGCCTGGTGGAGTGCTGCCCAAGTTTCCACGGCCTGGAAGGACGCAGGCACAGAAAGCAGCTACGGAGAAGCAGGCTTTGCAGAGCTTGATGGATCTCCTTCCAGGTAATGGGAGCAGTGAGATAGTGACCGTGGGAGTGTACAGTTTTCCTCCCAGCCTGCCCTGCCACCACTACCTGACATCCTTCCCCATCTTCAAAAGGACATCAAAAGTCCGATTGAGCCATTTCTCCAACTGATGGAAAGGTGTTCCTACTGTGATTCTTCTAGCCCTCACTCAAGTGATAGCAAGGAGTGGAAGGGCCACTTTGGCCACAGACACTAAGAGACAGTCCTGCAGACATGTGGGTTTAAAATTTTTGGCCAGTTCCAAAAAAGCTGTAACTGCACCAGAGGGTATGCAACATATGAAGATGTTGAATTCTCTACTAACATGGTGTTTGGGGACCAGAGAAGAACATGATGTCTCCTGCAGAGCTCACACTTGATGAACTGTGTCTTTAGCAACAGTAAACACAGCCTGAGAAGGGTGTTTTTCTTGTGTGTGTGTGTGTGTGTGTGTGTGTTTTCAAGGGCAGGGAAAACAGTTTGCTGCCTGTGGCTGTTGTGACGGAAGAGTAATGAACTGAGCCCTGGATAATCAGCTTGAGTTAACTTTTTCCAACCTAAACAGTGACAGTGAAAACACCTCTGCACCTTTGTGGCAGATTGTAGAGCCCTGTTGAAGCTCTTAGTTACACACTCAAGATTTTCATGGCTTTCCTCTGTTCTATGGAGTTTCACTTGGCTGTGTAGCTTAGGGCTATTCCCGAAGTAGCCAACCTGTGAGATGGTAAATGTCCTGGAAGATGCTCTTCCTTGATTCTAAGGCTGAAGTGGTAACACAACTGTCTTGTTTGTTTCCTTCAGATTTTTTGGTAGAAATCCTGGGAGTGAACAAGTGTCGGCTGAGCTGGAGTCTTGTCTTGGAGTCATTCCAGCAGCCCCTCATCAACAGGTAGGCTGCAGCACGCATGCCTAACAGGCATAGGTAACGCTGTGTGCTGTTGTGGGTGGCAAGGTTGGTAGGGACAGAGCCCATTATCAGAACAGCACTTGACATGCAAAGGGCCCAATATCCAGAATCTGCACACATTCAGTGAAAGCCATGCTGCCAGCTTTGGAGTGGAGTTGTGGTCGTAAACAGCTGTAGGACCAGCACTGTTTGTGTTTAGAAGAACTTAGTACAGACCAAGCAGGAGCTACTAAAAATGCCTGTTAACCTCCAGGCAAGAATATTCCTTGTATCTAAATGTCATAAAATGCCATATGTTTTATGCAATTACATTAGCACTTAAGCACTGTGCTGAAGAAGTGTGATCAATGGTTTTTCCAAACATCTGGCATCCCTATGGCAGGAACCTACCCTGGCCTTTACAGTTCAGGTTACATGATGACTTTCAGCATAAGGTCCCAGCCTCACAGCAAAGCTGTGGTTAGTATTGAAATCAGAAATTGTCATTGTTTAGTGGACAATAAATGGGAGTAAGAGCAGAATCATAAAAAGGGACTAGAACCTAGAAATTTTCAGAAATGATAGCTTCCATCTCTAAGGCTGGAAGGCTTTGGGGAAGTGTCACGTGACCTTACATCTGCCCTCCCAAGCCTATGCCACAATCTCTCAGTTCTCGGTCCTCAAGGGTTCAGTTCATGGAAACTGTGTCATCCCAAGCAGGAGTCAACTGTAATCCGACATCACAGTAGTTCCTCTCAGGTTCTACAGAGTAGTGCTAGTATGCTCGACTAACTGTAGAGAACGTCATTTCATACAGCCTAGTCTCAAGTACTGTCCTTTATGTGTTGAGCTGTAGCTTTCAGTAGTGCAATAAGCACTGATTCGTGGAGCTGCCTCACAGACTCTATAAGATGGGGGCTGTAAGACGTCACTATAAGGCAGGCCCTCTTCTCAATTGGTTGTTCTATACATTTGTTTCAGACATTTGATTTACTGCCTTGGAGACATTATCCTGGAGTTGCTGGACCTCAGTGCCTCTGTTGAAGAGTGTGCCCCAGCTACCTCTGCCTCAGATTCCCCAGGAAGCCTCAAGAAGATGGCTGTCTCCACTTAGCTAAAACACCATCTCCAAAGGCTTGAAAAAGAGAGCTGTTCAGCTTCCAGAAACAGCTAAGATACCTGTGCCCTCTGGAGCTAAGCTAGCTTAGCTAGCCTCCATCTCAGGGGCTCAGTTCCCCTACCAGGTCTCCCTTAGTAGCACATGACGGAGCTACATAGCCTATTTGCATGTGTACCTGTTTCCATAGTCTTTGGCATGTGGATTGCTGCGGAGAGGAGGTCTTGTTTCCTTGAGAACAGAAGCTGTGAAGCAAAGGCTATTTATCCCTTTGCCTTCTCACCATCACGGTTTGCCAACAGCATGGCCCTGCGCATGCGTGAACCTAATCCACAAATGTGCAAGTGGCAGGTGACACAGGAGAAACAATGGAGCCAGATTTCCTGGGGGGAGAAGCAGTCTCCTGAGCTCTCTTTTCCTAGCTGGAAACCAAACGTTCATTCAGGATCACTCCCTTACCCTGCCCAGTTCCCAACAATTCCAGAAGAAGAGGGAAGGAAAGTGTGTCTCCA
Organism: Mus musculus; assembly: GCF_000001635.26. Classification (NCBI taxonomy): domain Eukaryota; kingdom Metazoa; phylum Chordata; class Mammalia; order Rodentia; family Muridae; genus Mus; species Mus musculus. The sequence continues at coordinate 30,464,934 of NC_000075.6, forward strand.
GGGACTTGCTCTTTGGCTATTTTCTGACACAGTGGACTTCTAAAGGATGTCAAGAAGGCTGCTTCCTAGGGTGGCTATACTTTTCCTGTCCAGAGGCTTCAAAGCACACTGTCAAACTTCTGGTAAAGCCACTCCACCCTTCACACCCTTTCCTGCGAGGGATTAGACAGCAGATTTCCTTAACTTTCCTCCCAGCCCCTACCCAAAAGCAAATGCGTTTTGGATTTGTAACTTTCCTTCTATCAACAGAATTGCATGGCAAGTTACGTATTTGGTCTCAGTATTTCCAAAGAGAAAGGAAAGTACTTGTTCCATGGCTGAGGGTGTACAAAGAATAGAAGTCAGGGGATGAGTGGGGATCCCTCCACAAGATTCTGGCAAGAATAATATAGCAAACTTGCGGATACAGATTTTACTTTCTGTTCCTTAAATATTGAATTAGTCCTTAGGAGGCCAGGAATAAAGGCAGAACAGTCTGTGTCCACTGGAAAGATGGAGCAACTGAGAGCAGCTGTTAGAAGAAAAGGGAGTTGGAGGGAAAGTCACAAGGTGAGTGCTGCTGCCCAGTGAGTGCACATGAGTAGCTGGCATCCCCAGGGTACCCATGAGAGACCATAGCCAACCCTCAGCTCAGGAGGTCTGTGTTGTGTAGCTCTAGCCTTGCTATACTCAACTACAGAACCCACAGGGATGGAGGTCATGGGGAAAGCCTGGTAAGAACTGGGAAGGCATCAAGAGCCAGCATCAAAGTTGTCACAGACTCTGAAGTGTGTGATGAACACACAATTAAAGTTGTTCATAGAAAAAAAGGTTGTGAAATTGTTTTAGTCTCCTGTCCTGAGAGGCTCGTAACTGTACATTACACTCTGATGTGACTGGGAGGGTTCTGGCTTAAAAAGAAAAAACAGTGAATGAGATAAAGTTTTATGGCCTCTTCTGGCCTTGAAGCTTGACTTGATGGCTCCATAGTTTTTGAAGTATCCCCTTCCCTAGACCCTCAGAGGCAAAGATAATTCAACATGTCCTCTGAGTGCCTGCTAGGGATATGGTTTCAAGGGGATGCCTTAGAACTGATCCTGTGGCTCCTAGGGTAAAGGCCACTTTATTCTGTATTGGCGGAATGAGCAACCCTGATTTCTGAACAGGCTTCTCTCCCAACACCCACCCCCTTCGCATGACCACAGCCACCTGTGTCCACTTGAATCTGCTACCAGTCCTGGTACACATGTGCACAAGCACTGTTAACCCAACACACCACGAGTTCCTGTGGCAATGAAGTCTAAGGGATCTTTTCATGCCTGCAGCCCAGAGAACTTCCCTATGCTTCATTTTATATAAGAGGACACACTTTTACTCCACCTGCCTTCAAAAGATAAGCCATCCTCAAGAGGGAAATAATAAATATAACCAAGGATATATCAAAACCTCTCTGACTTGGAAAAAGGTTAGTAGCAGGCTCCAACCTCAAGATCATGAGCATGTGGGAGAGCCACGGGTGTTGGGGTGATGCTCCAGGCTGGGAGTGGGAACGGAGGGAGAACTGAGCCACACTAGTCCACTTGATTTCTTCCCTGTTTGTTTGGCTTTTTAAGGACCCAGTTTGTTCATTTAATTGAGAATATTAGTACCTGAAGTAAGACCAACACCCATTCTGTCTTGATTGCACATTTGTAAGAAGAGGAGAGATGGGTGGATACTGAGCTCTTTCTGGCAATTTCTAAATGCCATCCTTGCTGTCATTTATTAAAGTTCAAGATCGCTGTATATAATTATACAATTTTATATAAATATAACATATAGTAGCCCGTGATTTTTATTTCCAAGCTTCTGGATTAGGTTTTGTAGAGCCTAGAGGGAAAACACTCTCCTAAACCCAAGCCTAGGAAATGTGAGAACTGAACACTAATGGATGTTGCCTGACTGCCATTTTGAAGTTTCTAGCACATGGCATGCTCTTTTGTTGTACGGGTGCCATGGAGTTTTTTCTGTGAACACTGTTGCACACCACATATCTAGATTCTCATCATGTATAACTTTAGACTCCATGATCAGCAAGCTCCCCTGTCCCCTGGAGGGTGGTGGTGGTGGGTCTGGTGGTCACCGTTCCACATTCTGTGTATGTGCATCTATACACTACAAGTGAAGTTGTGTAGTGTGCGCCCTGTAACAGGCTTACTTCACTTGGCATTATAGCTTCTGGTGCATCTCTGCCGCAGCCTGAGAAAAGTTCTTTCTTAGACTCAACAATGCTCTCTTATGAATGTGCTGCCTTTTCTTCAGCTATTTTTTCAGTGGTGAACACTTAGCCTGCTTTCATGTCTTGGCTATTGTGAATGCAATGGGAAGGGGACTGTAAGTATTTCTGTGGATCCCTGCATTCAAGACTTCCTTTTAGGTGAAAGTAACCTAAAGTAAGATTTCTAGATGATATAGCTGTGTTTGAATATTTGAAACACCTTCACACTGTTCTATGTAGCAGCTACATTTCTACCAAGAGTGCCTAGAAGTATGTGTGCACTCGTACATTTAATAATGCCTCCCACACGCATGTGGGGTGCCGCTCCACTGTGGTCTTCGTCTGTATAGCCCAGATCTTCCTGAGCCCTCCATTGCCTTTCTCAGTCCATTCCTTTCTCAGGACCAATCTTTCTTTGCTCTTAGCACTTAACAGCTGTTAGGTCCTAGATGGGGTGACAATGTAAACACAGTCCCTGGCTGTGTGAGTTAGGCTGTCCCCGACAGGAATGAAGGTGCTAGGAACATTGTGTTTTCTTCCATAAAGTCAGTGCACATAGGTTAATGAGTCCCAGGGGCTCACTGATCCAACAGCTCTGGGACCTCACAAGAGCTGTTTTGTTGTTTGCTTTTCTGCACTCCCATCTTAAAACAGTTGAGGTCTGTCCTGAGACTCCCTGATCAATGTTTACTATGCTTCCTGACACTGCATCCAGACCTACTGCCTGAAAGGATAGGTCATCTCTTTCAAAAAATAAGGGAGCCATTCAGGAACCCCTCCAGGAATCTTACTTATCACTCCGGCCTCAGAGCCAGTCAGTGCACATTAAAAATGGTGGGCTTGAAGCAGTACTTTCCTCCCATGGACACGGCACATGTTAAATAAAGGTCAGATAAGAGAAGAGTGTATCAAGAAAGAGGCAATGACAGGCATTGCCACACTCGGAAGTCATTCTACCCATAAGTCTCCATGGAAGTCTAAGAGCTGCCATTTGTTGAAGTCATTGCTTGAAGCACCGCATATATTGTTCACCCAGAAGTCAACACTGTGAGGTTAAGTTCTGCCATGTTCTATTTTAGAGATGTAGAGCATGACACCTATGTCGACACATGACGTACCAGTTACTTGCAAGAAAATGACAGAGCCTAGATACAAATTTCATCAGTCCTCTCCAGACATACTTAGGTAACCACTGTACTAAGCTGCCGTTTTTGTCTCACAAAGACCCAACAAGGTTCTCATTTTCTGAAGCCTCTGTGGCCTAATTCAGTAGCCAGAAAGCTTCTGTAGAGAATCAGAAAGCAAATGGGTCAGGCACTGTGACTGCACGCTAAGCTGTGACCACTCAGTCCTTCCATGGTAGCATGAAAACAGCCACCAACAATTCATAACTAAGCGAACTGTGTTCCAGCAAAGTGTGAATTAACACAGGCAGCTCTCCAGACAGAATCCATGAGTGGTAGTTTGCAGATCCTGTCCAGCGCTTAGAAGAGAGCTTCCCAAACTGTCCTGCTTGCAGTTCACCTGGAATCTTGTTTCTTTTTTTTAAAAAAAAAATGCAAATTTTGACTTGGTAGTCTGGGATGGGACCCAGGAAAAATACAAATGTCGTGCTATGAGATGTCAGTGACACACTTCCCACCCGTTGGCTGGGGAGGCAGGTGAAAGGCTTCCTTCAGAGACCCCAGGAGCACCTGTCATGTGTCCTTCCTGTCACCGCAGCGAAGGTCCTGGATGGATGGGAAAAAATGGGTACCAGGGAGGGGCTGGTCATTGGCAAATGAGGCGTTTGTAGTCAAAGGCCCAGCTGGACAAGTTCTGCCTTAATTTGGCCTCCTGTTTCCTTTCCCACTAGATATGCCAGAAATCACAGGACAGTCGTTCTTACTGCCTTTATGGAAAAGAGAAAGGAGCCATTGAAGGGCAAAGTTCAGCTAGCAAGCCTATATCACTACAGGGAAAAAAACAAAAACAAAGGATTTCTCGGGAGAGCATCAGGTCTGAGGCAGTGTCACAAGCACCATCTCACATCCTGAACCTTACCTGATCTGTCCCCATTGCACAGACAGCATTGACAGTCTTTTTAAATTGGCCCAGGTTGCTGGAGATTTGGCTCAATGATTGGGTACTATTCTACAAAGAACCAGAGATCAGCTCCCAGCACCCATGTCAGGGTGTGAAGCTCACAAACGGGTGTTACTCTAGCACCAGGAGATGGAGCATCATTTTTAGGCTGCTGGTTCCTGCACTCACATGTGCACATTCTTCTGCACAGATAGATATCCATCCGCATAGACACATAGTTTAAAAATCCAAACCCAAAAGGATGTTCAAGCACCATGAAAAAAGCAAATGGAGCTGGGTAGGACCCATTCCTGCCGCCGTGGCAACAAGGTATGAGTAGATTCTGCTCGGAGGTGGTAGAGATGCTCTGGACACCAAGTCACCGGGCAGGACCACAGAGCTACTCTCGCTCTAGCTGAGGCTTATGGCTGCCTCCCCAGGACTACTCAGCTGACCAACGGCCATGGCAACTCTGCTTCTTTCTCTGAAAGCAGAACAAGACTAGAGGAAGAGGACAAGAGCAGCTTCTGATCTGTCCTCACAATGTGGACTGCATTTCTCCAAGTACTTCCTGTGTTCTGCTCTTACGTGCTAGCGTGTCTATAGAAGTAAGGGATATAGGTTTTGAAATGTAAACAGTTGGGGACTGGGAGGCATAATAAATGGAAAAGAGGGAGGAACTGAATCAAGATCCAAATATAAAGAACATAGCTTGCTTCTTCAGGCAGGTCTCTATCTTGCCCGGGCTAATATTGAACTTACGATCTGATCCTTCCTCCTTTTTATCTCCAAAATGCTGTGATTATAAGTACCATGGCCAGCCAAAAACCATCTCCTTAAGTAAGATTATCTATTTAACCCAAAGTAGCCCCTGTGGTCAACAATGTTTGTTTAGGAAATAGAAGCTAAGTTTAGTATTAAAGTGTTACAGTGGTAGCCAACAAGTCTACATGTCGATAATCCACACTGGGGCCTTTCCTGCTGGCTCCATGACTCCGTGTCTCCGCTGCACTTTGTTGTTACATGCAAGGGAGAATTGGCTATGATTGCCCTCAGAAACTTTCATTCATGAGGAGGAAAACCAAGCTCAGAAGTCTCTGAGAACAAATAAAGGGACTAATGTGGAACTGGAGAAATGCTTCAGGGGTTAAGAGTGCTTGTTGCTCTTCCAGAGGACCGAGTTCAGTTCCCAGTGCTCTGGGTGGGCAGCTGACAACCACCTAGAACTATAGACTCAAGGGATCCAATGACCTCTTCTGAACTCTGAGATGACTGCACACACACACACACACACACACACACACACACACACACACACACACGAAGACCATACACAGAGAAAGAAAAATACATATACATAATTAAAATAAAATAAATGTGAGAAGAGAGAGACTCTTGAACAGAAACTATGACTTGACTATGAGGGTTAACTGGGTTTAGAGACCCAATCCAGTCCACCATAACTTGCCACCAGGAGAAATAGATCTTGCTTAGGGAGGGAAATCTCTTCTACAGTTCACAGCCTTTATTAGTGCCACTCCTGTGAACTCCAATCTCAGCAATGTGAGAGCAGGCTAGCTCCTTTTCATCGCCACGTGCTAGTGGTGAACCAACCCTCTATCATCTTGGAAAACAATTATTTCAAGTAGAGAGATAATTTCTTTCATTAAGGCTTCCTGGGCCACTGGGAGGGTCACAGGTTTGTTTGACGGTAGGACTTTTCTTGGGAACAGACTCTGTTATGGAGATGGTTGAGGCAGGGAGTTGGGTAAGAAAACTTCACTGAAATCTTGAGGTTAGTGTTCTGCCTTAAACAACCATGCTCTTCTCTGATTCTTTCTAGCCTCTGTCCTCTTACCTTGCTCTTGTTTCCACTGAGGAGATTACCTGATTCCTGGCCAGGCTCTGTGCGGGCCTCTGGCTTCCCCTTCACCTGTCAGGACCAATTCATGTCTTATCTTCTCCAATAAGTATCAGGTGGTCTTACAGCCAAAGCTGTCCCTCTCCTTCTGGGTTATTTGCATTATCTCTGCAGTCATGCCACATACACATACTGTCTCCCACAAAGTTATTTGAGGGCAGTGAGCACAAGTGTCTCCTTAGTTCCCATTGTATTCCTGGGTCTGTTTATTTGTCTGTCTGTCTATCTATTTATACATGTAGAAATATAGCTATTGCATAGCTGGCACAACATAAATACTATATACTTGGAGATTATATTTATTAATCCTAAGATATAAAATATGTGAATAATTCCAAAGAAGTAATTCTCAAGAGAACAAAGGTAGATGCAGAAACAAAGGTGGGTGGCAAATTTGCATCGTGACAACCTTATTATGTCTTCAAATCCCAGCAAATATCAAATAACAGAAGTCGATTCTTGTGTTTCCTAAGCAAGAACCTGTACTGTGTGATGTGTAAGTACATAGGCCAAGTAAGGTTCAAAACCTGTAGTCCAGGCTGACCTCAAAATTATCAGTCCTCTCACTTCTGCCTCGCAGAGCTGAGATTGCACACATAAGCTTCTCTCCTGGTCTGCCCCCACCAAATAAAACAAACCAACCAACCACACAAAAATGGGTCCTGCCATGAAAATGTTAAAGTCAGTGGGTGACAAAATAGCCAGCATCCCCACTGACTCACTGAGATCAGACAGTCCGTGTCTACCTAGAGAAAGCTTGCTGTGCACCTCCCCACACCCAACTATCTGGAAGGGAAGCTGCTACCAAGATGAGAAAAGAAAGACAACCTCCCTGGGCTTCCACTCACTGAGTTCCTTAACGTTTCCCTTGAGTTCCTTTAGCTCCAAGTTTAGAGACCTGTCTCACCCACCTTGTCAAATGGTATCTAAGCAATGGCCTTGGTACCACACGGGAAACCCTTAAAAGTTGAAGAATTTTTTTTTAAGGAAAGAGACCACAAATTCCTTACACATATGGATGTTTGCTATCGTCCATGCTGTGTTTACTGCTGTAGTCATGTATCCAGACCTAGATCAAAATGAGACCACTGCCATACACTGAAAACTGAGGGACCCAAGTCCATCTGGCCGCCTGTGTAAGGTCTATAAGGACACGGTCACCTGTTTCAGAGTCTGCAGAATCAGGTGGTCTGCAGCCCCCAGGACATGGAGGGAAAGAGGAAAGAGCAGGTGGACGGATGGAGAAGGAAGTTCAGCCAGTGAGAGAATCAAGACAATATTGGTTTTCATAAAAGGAATCTAGACACCTCAGTGCTTGGGTCCTATGTTGGAGAACACTTGCGTAAGGTGTTTGTCTGCAGTGGAATAATGCCTGTTCCATGTTCCAGAGCACATTTGTGCAGCACATGATGGGAAATTGTATGGAGCCAAGGCTGATTCTGTATCCACCCTTAGGGCAGGTTGGTCATTCTCCAGTGTAAACCTCCTTGGGATTAACCACTTATTCCACTGGATAATTAATACCAGACCTGCCCCAGCCCACACAGAATGTCTTGCATATGGGTGAGGACCCATAGTTTCCTCAGCCTATTTGGATGAGGTAGAATAATCTGCCGCTGTACCATGTGAGAGGAGAGGGTTTCACTTGCAGAGATCCACCTGTGCGCAGTGACTATGCATTTATAGGGCAGATCCGAGGGCAATGATGCACATGTGCCAACCCAGCAGTGATGCCAGTGAGATTTCTGCTTCCTAGCAACAGAATTGGATCCTTCATTCTAGCAGTCTGGAGACACTGAGGCAAGGGCTTGTGTTACTACAACTCTATACCCTACAGCTCAAGAAATGAAAGGCTGAGCCAAGTTCTTTGTGGGTTTGGCGTTTCTGTGGGTTTTTTTTTCCCCAAATTATAGGAATTTTCCTGATTTAGTTCCTTTTGTAGTAGCCAGCCTTGAGCTGATGGTTCGGTCTGTCCAGTTCTTCTCTAGGTTCAGTTTTTGGAGACACGCTCTTTAACACTAGGCACACAGCAACAGAGGGGAAATGTACAAGTTCTTTCTAACTCTCTCATCTCTCCTTCCCTTGTACAGTCCCCAGATTGAATTTTTCTCAGCATATCTTCTCTTCATTGACTTGGACACCCCAATATCTTTTTGATAGTTAACATGGCCATCCGATTAAGGATATGTCGCACATTTCTTCAGTTGGTAGTCTACCGGGAGGAAGGTGGGCCCAGTGAAATCAGAGGTTCTGTCAGGTTAAGGGGGAGTGCTTTGATGAACTCTCCACCACACACACTATTCACAAGGCCGGAGCTTAGCTTCCCTTGATGTTCACCTCAGATTCCAAAGCTCAGGGGCTTTAGTGACTTGTTGAGCATTCTGCTATGAGACCTGTTTTGATGCTGGACTGGGTACCACAGCCTTGAGAAACACTGATGGATCTGCTTCCATCGCTGCATCCCACCCCAGTTATTAATACAGGTTGAGCCTCTTAGAGAAACTGTCCAAAGGTATGAACCAATGCTGGGCAGTTAGGGCTTGGGTAGAACACAGTGATATGTGAAAGCAAAGATGCTTGTAGTTGGCCGCTGCTCCACTCTGCATCCCTCCTGTGTGCCTGCTGAGGGGCTATGTCAATAAAGAGATCCCTTTGAGAGATGCTCTTCAGGTACCTGCTTGAAACACATATGGCTGTCTTCCCTGAGAGGTATCCAGCTGGCACATTTCCTTTCAAGTCTGCCTTCAGACTGTCTACAACACCTGTCTTCCTTTCTGGGCTGCAAAGTCCTCACAAGCAGACTGATGTACAGTCTCTCCAGCACCTAACAATATGCCTGGCTCCCAGAATCCTCCTTGTATATCCTGCCACGTAGCAAATTCTCAGACTCAGCCCTCTGCCCTCACTCGGGCTGGTGATGTTGGTGACACTTTGTGCAACATAGCTTGATGCATATGTGCCCTGTGGCAACAGGCTCCTTTCTTCCCTTCTGGTGGACTTAGAAGGCTCAGTGTGCCATCTGGAAGTTTTCTTCCCAGCTTCTTACAGATGTAATAGCCCCTGTGCACCCATGTTCCCTTCAACTAACCCAAGACAGCAAGAACACCCTGTTCTGAGCAAGAAAGGGGTGGGGGGAGCATCAGGCTTTGCTTCCCCTAGAACTCCCTTCTGCTATGAAAAGGTATCAGGGAGGGGAGGCCATGTCACCTTTCTCTCAGAAGCAGGGCTTTCGAGTGCTTCTCTCTGAAACTTTCTGACCTCCTGAGCTGTTGCCATGTAACCGACTAGCCTCCATCTCCAATGCTTTTGAGTCAGCCTGCCTGATCCAAGATGGAAATGGATCTCAGGCTGGCAGCCCTTCACGCTGGTCAGCTCATAAGTACGCATCCAACTGCAAAATCTCTCAGCTGCTTCGGTGAAAGGACCTTGATACCATGGGGGGTTCAGATGGGCTCAAAGAAGGTGCAGATTCTTTTTCAGTACCAGACTGACCCCACTCCCATGAGCAAAGGGCTTTTATTCTGTAATGCTTTCTGGTGTGTTTGTGCTATCTAATAGCTACAAGTGGTTCTTTCTGCTCGTAAGAGGACCCAGCTGAGTAAGCAGGTACTGTTTTCAATCCCGAAAAGGAAGACAGATGATTAACAGTACCGATGAGACTCGTGTAGATTATCCATATTCAGCTCTCAGGCAACACAAAGGAAAAGATGGGCCATTTGAGAGATGAGCTGAAAAACAAAGCCTCGTACTGTGCTTTGTGGGTGACATAGGGCACACCATGGCTCTTTATTAAATTCTTCCCCACCCCAGCCTGTCCAGAATTGCCCCAGCCCCATGCTCCCAAAACTAAGATTCAGATTCAAAATACATACAAATACCTTGGCCATATAGCTAGGCTCTTCTCTGACTAGATATACCTTAAAATATCCCACTCATTCTAGCCCACATTCTGCCACTGGGCTGCTTACCTGCACTCAGGTTCCACGAATCCAGCTCATCACATCTTTCTGACAAATCTTGCGCCTAATCTCTCACCTCCTTCTCTCCCAGAATTCTTTCTCCTTCCAATGTCCCACCTCCTATTTCCTGCCTAAGCCATAGGTCATAGGTTTCTTAATTGACAGGTGATATATACATACAAAACACAAGATGTTCTCTCTACAGAGAAACTTGTCTTCCTGTTACGGGAATGGCTGACTTCACTGGTGCTAGGGACTATAGATCAGTACTCTCATCAACCCAGTCTTTGATTTCTTACATACATAAAGGTTGGGTGGAACCATAGCAGCCCTTGTCCCAGCTGACAACTTTATTAGAGTTAGACCTAGCCCAATCTTGGAACGATGATGGTAGTCTCCGAAGGATGCCATAGGATGAATGGATGGTGACTGGGTTCAGCTTGGCTTTTACTAGTTTTCTTCAAGTTCATGTGGGTCTCAACCTAGGGAAGGAAGAACAGAAGCAAAAAAAAGATGAAGGAGAGAAAGAACATCTTAAAGAGGAATGTGCTTGGCTTGGCTCTTCTACCCTGCTCAAAGGAAAGGTTCGTTCTTGCATTTTTCTTCTCTGAACCTCATACAGATTTGGGGTGCCATAGAGGTCTGAAGAAGCCACACCCTCACATGTTCATTAAATGGAAGAACCTTACCTTCAATTGCCCTTTCCCAGGAGAGATGGGGTGTGGATCCATGGGGCTTACACTAATATTTTGTACAATTACCCATATCATTTTATCTTTTGGTCATTTTTGAGGTATATATTTCAAATGCATATAAGGTTTCCGGAGTCACAAAGTGTTTCTTATCTACCATCCGGCTTAGATTATACCAACAGCTTTCAGGCAGTTTAAGACTCATCCATGTCTTCGTTTGACGAAAGAAAAATCTGAAAGGCACAGGCTTGCTATCCCACTGCACAGGGATTGGAGACGTGAAAGGGCTGTGCCAACAGACAGCCAAGGAGCATGCCAAGTCTGCCAGTGGCCAGCCCAGGACCCATAGGTAAATCGTGTAGACACCCTGCAGCTTACATTCCTTATCTGTGAAATGGGAGCAAGCATGATGCTCTCACAGAGATGGGCTGGCAGGAGATCTAAGTGAGTCAGTAAGGACAACATCTGGCAGCGGTGTGTAGCACACATCCATTATTACCATTGGCAAAAATAAGCCTGGAACCTGAGCCTCCCATGCCCCAATGCAATGATGGATGTCCCTGCTGTCCTACACCAGTGTTAGCTGTAACAAGTAGATGCCAACTTCAGCCTCCACCTTCCAGGGAAGAGCAACTCCTCAGGCCTCCTGCTCCATAGGTCCAGGAGCAAGGGCAATGCTCAGGTAAGCCGCTTTGCAGCTCTTGTCTCTGCACAGGTGTCAACCTTCTTCTGGATTTTAGATTACAAGCTAGACACTCTCTTCCCGTTTGACTGTCAGCTGAACACAGACTGTCCCAATTCTCTGGGGAAAGGATCTTCTACCCTTACAACCTCATAGCTCATTGTACATTTGTATGCTAGCTGTTGACCACTCTTCCTTGGCCTTTTCTTGGGTTATATTCTCATTGCAGTGACCCAGAACACCAGACTGTGGTTTCCTGAGTTGATCTCTTGTTTCTAGGTGCTCTTACTGAGTACTGAGTACTCAGTACTGAGTACTGAGTAGACTACACAGAGTGCAAGAAGATCAACCTTCCACAACAAAATGCTTGGTGAATAGCAGGCTCACAGATAGTTCCTGCTTTACAAATTGGCTGATGGGATAACAGAGACTTTTCAAAGACAATAGGAAGGTTCCTTTCTCTGTCACAAGTTCAGAGTGATCAAAGGCCATGCCTAGATGCATTCAGTACCACGGTGCCCAGGCTCAGGGAGAAGTTTCGGGACCTGGATATGGAGAAGAGGTTCATTCTTCCTGCATCCCAGCATTGCTGCAGAATCCTAGACTGTGACCCATGCCCGTTGTCAGCCGCACACTGAGCACAGACAACCAGGCCAGACCCAGGGCTCCTGCTCCCTACAGTACCTGTACACCTTGTGATGTGCTGCCAGGCAATGTCACCTTTTTCTCCAGTTCAAAATCAAGTGAAAGTCATCTCCCAGGCTCACTTGGCACCAAAGCCCTGGGATGGAAGGGGCTCTGGTTAAAGGGCAGCTTAAATCCAGGCGTTAAAATAACCCGAATGGCGATGCTTTCTGATCAGATTCCTTTCCTTGTCGGGTTTGTGATTCTTGAGCCCGAGAATGTCCTTCTCGGCTCAGGTTTCTCTGTTGTCACGCTCGTCTCAAGCCTGGAATGCGAGCGCTGGCCATTGAGATCTGATGTAACTATGTCACCATCCCAAAATGGAGAGACATTATCTCATAGATGGTGGAAGCAGGCAGACACCAGAGTGTTGCTGCTGGCAGCCATGGCCTAGCTCTCAACCGTGGGCACCTTGCATATCCACAGTTCTCGGGGACCATGCCCATACTCCGGTCTCTGCTCTTGTGAGCTGGAGACTTGCACATCGTCATCCCTGGGAGTGGAGGATATAGAACTAGACTCAGGGCATTCTCATTTTGGGTAGCCACACTCATTGTCAGATGATCCCTGGACCTGAAGCCTTGGACAGAATGCAAAGACAGCCATTCACATGGTTGAAGACATGCACTCAGGGCAGTGCTAAGCCTCTATCCATTCCCAGACAGCCCCAGGGACAGGACTGCTTGATTCAAGGGCAAGTGGGTCCGCTGACCTATGAGGTAACCATCCCTTTCGGCACTTGGAGAGGATGAAGCCTCTGGGGAGCCCATTAACCTCTCTTCAAATAATAGCATCAGAGTCCTGGTCACTTTGACCCTGGATGAGACTTTGGATTAAGTAGCAAAACTTACCTAGCATTGGAAAGAGGAGACCTCCCTGCTTTCTTCCTCCTTAGTTTGCTCTCTAACATTGGGTCCCATTGCTCTGTTATTAGACGTTTGACTCATTTACTCTTCTCTTCTCCTCCACTGCCCACTCTTTCTTAACTAGATGGACTTTCTTCTCGAGATCCAATTTAAACTGTTCCTGCTCATCTAAATGTGCTTCAGTACGCCCATCTTCTCCTCATCTCTAGAACTCCTTCAGACTAGTGCTTTTACATGCCATACACTCTCCACTTGCAACGGGATCTCACGGGTGCTAGACAAATGCTCCCTCTCAGCTGTGTGCCCCCAACCCCTGAACATGCACTTGATACTTAGCCCACACCTCCTATCACTGTACACTTCTGCCTGTTATATAGATTCATGCGTGTCGTTAGAGCATCCTCTAGTATAGACTAGGGACACAAGGGTTCCCAGAGCCTAGCTTGCTCACCACTGATTCAGGAATGCTTCTGTATCACTCTAACTCTAATTTCTTCTTAGAATCAAAGCCCAACACTGATTCCTGGATGTGGTCTCATGCCCCAGCTCTACCCAGTTTCCTTCTCGTCTTCAAGCACACCAAGCACCCCCCTGAATCAGTCCCCTGCTTGGAATGATCTTCCCTGGATGTCCAATGGCTCATTCTTCACTATTCTTTCTGTCTCACCACTGCCTTCTCAGAGACCACTGTCCTGACTATGCTATCTGAAAAACAGCATGCATCCTTTGTAACTGTAATGCTGATCTGCCTAATTTTCCTTCATAATACTAACCAGCAGTGGATTTGCATGATAGCATTTTATATTGATGTATACTAGATCATGCTACATTTGGCAAAATTTTAAATTGAAAATTAAAAATTGTGGTTTTGGGGGGCAACGCATTACATTATGGTACATATGAATTAGGAACTGGACAAATTATAGTTATATATGTGTGTGTGTGTGTGTATATATGTAAGTATATATATATATATATATACATATACATATATATCTGTATATGTGTATGTATGTGTATATAGTATATATATATATAATTGTCATTACTACCTTTGTAATGAGAACAGTTAAAATTTATACTCCGTGTAATTTTCAAATGTATCATATGCTTTTATTTCTGAGGTCACCGTGCGATGTGGTTGATCCTGTAAAGTTATGTGAAATTCAGTGTCGTGAGGCCGACATCTCCTGAATCCTCCAACCCCTTAGCCTCTAGAAAACATCATCTACTCTGCCTCTGTGGTCTGATTTTTTAAAAACAATACTTCCTTTTAAAAGCTAAAATGGTAACGGTCTTTTAAAACAGACCAACTCCTGAAAGGGAGGAAAATGGAAAGACCTGCTTGGAGAATCGTTGTCTTCCAAATCAACAGTAATCCCTCCCTATTGGATGATCTGAAGTAGCAATCTCTCTGGCCATATTTTGACTTTCCAGTGTGTTTGCAATAGAATAAATTTCACTATAAACAAGATTAAATTAAATAAGAAAATAATGGCAACAGGATAAAACATTGCCCTCTCTGCTTTCCCAGATGTTTTGAGAAGAATTCTGGAAAGGAAACCACTGTATTTATTTGCACCGTTGTCCCTGCAGTCGTCCAGGGCTGAACAAATACTGCCGGGATTCTGTTCCCCCATTCTTCCTTACCTCTCTGTTAGGCCGGACCCTGCAGGACTGTGTGCATTTGGAATAAAAAGTAAAGCCAAGCATATGGTCAAAACGAAGCTGTGCTTATATCCATAGGTCTCCATTTGGTCTCCCTGGGGACCTATGAGATACTAATGGGGGCCTTGTAGGTAGCAGGACCCTAGGGAGGGAAGCCCAAGGATGACTGACTCGGCTGCACTGTCTACAGCCATCTTAAAGTGTTTCCGTTGTTTTCAATTCCCCCAGAGGGGTCTAGAGAAGTCCTACAAAGGCAAAAGCCTTCTCTTCCAGCAGGCCTTCAAGGGTAACTGCCTAGTACTTTCCTGGGAAGATTGTGTTTGACAGCAATGAAAACCAACAGTTTAACAGCAGTAATTTCTTGGCAGGACAGATTGGTATGAGACTTGTCCCCAAACAAAATAAGCCTTTCAGGGAAGTATATTTCAAGCCTAGCTCACGTTCCCAAGACACTGAGATTCTTATATGGCTGACACAGGAGCCGAGGCTGAGCCCCAGCCAGGGACAGCTAATTATTGCCAATAACACAGAGGGCCCATCAGTTCAAACAGGGAACTGAACACTCCATGGAACGCCTCCTGGGGAAAGGCCGGCTCCTCTGCACTGGTCTTGTTGATGGCTCCAGGATGGGACAGAACAATATCCCCTTCTCTTTTCCTCTACCTTGCCTCTATCTCAGCTCCTTCCCACCATCTTCCATAAATCCTTTCTCTCCATCAACATCATTTCCACTGCTATATTTGTCACCAGAGAATATAAGATCTCATGTGGGTCTGGAAACTCGCCATAGCTATACCTCTGACCCTCTGCACCTAAGTTGTTGCAAAGCCTTAATTTCTAGGCTTTCCTCTACACTAGCCAACAAAATCAGACACCTCGTGGGAGGTTCTCCAGCCACCTCTCTCTGCGCCTCATCATCCACAAGTCCACAAGAGGGCACACAAGAGCACTCAAGAGCACCACCGCTGTGGCACTAAGACCAGAAGGTGGCGCTGTTGCCTTAGTCATGGAGTAAGACCCAGCAGTAACAGCTAGCCTGAAGTCAGAGCTTTTGTGTGTGGGGAGCCATGGGAAAGTGAAGCTAGGAGGTGCTGTAACTTCCCAGACTAAGGTCACCAACTACCCCGGGAAGCAACAACAAGTCCCAATCTCTTTGTATGAAAAGAAGAGATCCAAACAGAGTCTTTTTGAGGAGGCCCAGCTCTCTTGGGCTCATATTCTGCCTGTGAGAGGAGACTGAAATTGGGATCCCTTCCATCCCTTTTCTACACAGCGTCCTCTGCTTTCTCTGCATCCAGCATAAATCTGTAGTGTCAGGTAGCCGGAAGTCCGGAATAGAGAAGACTAAAGTCCTGTTTGGTGAACTTATCCTGGATACAATGGTGAGGATACTGGAAGCCTGGGATGAGGAGTCACAGTGTCAGGTCACCCCTGGCACTTAGGAGAAAGACCTCAACGGTGCATCGGAGAGCTGCAGAGGGCAGAGTCAGACAGTACAGGCTTCCTTGGGAAGGATTTAGGAAGGGCTTCTTAGACATGGGTATGAGGAGATGGACAGCACCGGAGGTGGTTTCTAGCGTGAAAGATCACAGCTAAGGAATGAGTTGGAGACCAAGAACCAGCAGGTCAGGGCAGCAAGTGGTGTGCGGACTTCCCTGACAGACTTCCTCCTCAATAAGCTTCGTACAATTACAAATAGCAACAATGTCCCTAGTACATGCATGCATCCATTTGCAAGTATGCAAATGATCTTCTTGTGCAGACATGTAAGTAACTCACAAGATTATAGGAGACCTGAATAGGACACTGTAGCTGTGTCTCCCTTGAGCTGTGGTTAACCTTGACCTGATGTCAACTCTAGGATCTCTTCTCTCCTCCTCCTCTGACTTCCCTCCCCTCCCCTTCCTTTTCTTTTTCCACTCTTCTCTTCCTTCCCCTGCCAAGAAATACAACAAAGATTACATGATATCAATTTGTTACTATCCAGAATTAAAGCTCTGTCATCTGCTGACTCAGTCAGATCAATACGCACATCTCTTATTACAAGATGAATAGTCACCATCAGTGAAGAAGGCACATGCTATCATTCACTCATCTTAGGCTTCAATTTTATGGAGGAGACGCTGAGATCTGCTGAGTCTAGATGGCTTCCTAAAGTCAGTGGTGAGAGTCGGTGGGATGGTTTGTATAATAGTGGAGTGGCACTATTATAAGGTGTGGCCCTGTAAGAGTAGGTGCGTCACTATGGGTGTAGGCTTAAGACCCTCACCCTAGCCACCTGGACATCAGCCTCCCACTAGCAGCCTTCAGATGAAGATGTAGAACTCTAGATGCTGCCATGTTCCCTCATTGATAATAATGGACTGAACCTCTGAAACTGTTTAAATGTTTTTCTTCTAAGAGTTGACTTGGTCATGGTGTCTGTTCACAGTGGTAAAACCCTAACTAAGACAGACGGTGTTGGTTCCCATCCAAGCTGTCACACCCAATGTCATGCTGCCCTGCTACACACGATGTGCCCCAGACTGGTTCACTCAGGAGCTTGCCACCTTGATGGGGAGGGGAAGCTGGCTATCGCTAGCAGCCAGCACATTCTGTGCAACACACCATGCTGCATGACCCACGGATGTAGAGACAAGAAGCCACATCCACATGCTGCTATAGAATCATTAAGTGATTGGTGTCCCTTTCCTTTATAAGCCCCACTGCCATGTCAGGGTGAGCATTGAGTGGTTGTCCTCACAGATGTGGCAGACATTGTGCTATCAGGACTAATGTGACAGAAAAACAAAATCTCATCCTAAGAGTTCCAGAAACTGCTGGTCAAGGTCAACGTGCTGGGGGTTAGCATCTGCTAAAGACCATTTCCCTGTGAATAGTCTTCTTGCCAGGTCCTCATGTGGCAAAGGGGACAAACAAACTCTCTCCTGCCTCTTCTATGAGGGCACCAATCCCAATCTTGAGGGCCCCACCCTCATGATCTAATCTCCTTCCAAAGGCCCCACCTACCAAAACCATCACCCTGAGGGTCTTAAATATCACCACGTAAATTTGAGGAAGACACAAGTATTAAGTTCACAGTGTGGGAAGGTTCACAGTACCGCTTTGCAGGGTCACTTACTGAGGCACTATGGCATCTATGACAGTGTGGCAGGGAGGGTCATCTAGGAGCATGTATGAGTTGGCACACCCAGAGTTAAAGTGGCTTCTTTCCCAAATGTTTGCTCTCCACACAAAGAGGCCTGTAATTTCATTCTTGGGAGTTTCTGTGGCAAAGATCCCTTGCCAGTGTGTTGAAGTTTATGGAGAGAATGTTTTTAATCAGTGAAGTGTATCGAAGTGGTGCACAAAGTTCCAGGAAAGAACAAAACCCACCAGTGAGGCAGAGACCTCTCAAAGAGACAAAGAATCCCGCGCTTAGCTTCACTGGGAAGAAGAGAAACGCAATAAGCAAACTGTGCTGGGGCAGATCATGAGGAATATCATGGAACAAATAGCCAGTAGTCCACAGGGTCACATGTGCACTCGCTTTGGATTTCCTCAAAGAATTTGGTAGGGAGAAGAGCCTAGGACCTTTCTTTCAATTGATAGTGGTGCTGAATTAGAGAGAGGCAGTGCCCACTCTGACAGGAGTAGCTAACATCCAAATGGACTTACAGGATGTCAAGTTCTGGCTTCGGTGCTCTTGCTAGTAAACTCTCCAAGATTGCTTTAACTGTGAAATTTTCACCCATGTTTATACCCTTGTAGATGGAGACATAGGTGCTTCAAACTAAAATAACTTGCATATCTCGGTAAGGAAGGGACAAGACAGCGACTCAAACCCAGGCCACCTCATTCCCCAGCACATCCACATAGACCCTTTGCTATATTGCCAGGTCCAAAGATCACGGTGAATCGACAAGAGAACAAGGGCCAATCCCCAATGTCTCATCTCCTAATCTTCCCACCATTCTACTCTTACTAAAACTCAAGCTCCACAAAAGCCAACATATTCATCTTCTTCAATGACGATACCTGAGAACCTAGCACATATAGACATTTAGTAAACAGCTAATAGATAACTCAACAAATCAGCAAATAAATGTGGAAGAAATGAGACCATCCACACACAGAATAACTATAAACACTGTGTGGTTGTTAAAATCCTCCCTGGATGCTTCTTACCAAAGGGCCTGGGTGTTCCAACCACTTCAGGTGGTTCCTCTCCGTGAAACCCCCTTAGTCATTCCAGCCCCTGGCCAAGATGCTGGCCTTGACTTTAACATCAAGTACTATGAATCTTCTCTTAAATTAGGGCTAGGGACTTCTGAATGAGAGGCATAATACATCCATAACTAGCTAGCCAGCAACACTTTTAAATATATTAAAATAATACCTATACCCTGCTTTATGGAGAACAGATCTGAACTAAAGTGTAGCTAGCATGAAGTGAGTGTAGAGAGTGTTGCCAGCTATGGTGCTAATTACTTGCTGGATAAAGTTCCAAACATCTCCAACTCTGCTTTCCTGGCACCACTGAGAAATGTACCATCCAGACCTTTGTGGTTGGATGATACCACATGACCACTTCTAGCCAACCAGGCTCAGGAGGGCTTGCTACCCACCTAGGGTGCTAAAGAGATAACCCTTCAGCACTCTTCTTCTTTTGGCTCAGCCAGCCGGAAACCTTGCAGACAGTGTCTGCCCCATCAGCCTAAGTTCCCAGTTACAGCGATGAGCATGACCCTAGTCCCACCCATGTCCCCAGCTGAACTGCACAGCACTTTGCTCCACAAATCAACAAACTCTAAGTGTGAAACAAGCTAGCCAGGTTGCACATCTCTACGTGACAAGAGCAGGAAGTAGATCCCAGGTGTTAGATTGCTAGAACACAGAACTCGTATCTTCTTGTTCTCTCACCTAAATCCTCTTGAGTAGAAATAATACGTGAACATATAAAGATAAATTCTCTGTAGAAAATAGAAGGGGTTCTTTCAGGACACCATGGGGAATCATGAGCGTCAAGAGGAGACAAAAGGATACCAGGGTACTTGGAAAGGGTTATGCCCAGCGTGGGTTGTGCCGCATGACCCACTGGCAGTGCTGATAAGCCCACAGCTACCCGGCACTTTGCTTGTTGAAGACGAGTATCCTCAATCTTGAGTTTGCTTGTCTCACAGTAGAATTGCCAGCAGAAAGCTCACACCCAACAATGCAGTGACTCAGGGTAGAGTACTACAATGAGGGCCTGTCAGTGATGCCAGCACCCAGAACATCTGCTCTTAGAGGCTCACAGGTTATCAGTAGGCCACTCCCCTTGTCCTTTCTCACAGAATATGTGCATCACCTTTGAGATAACAGGCATCTGTGTGTTCTGTAGGGTGCTGGTCAGTGGTTTGCAGGCAGAGGTCCTAATACCAAATAAATCTCAGCTCTACCACATACACATGAAACCAGTTGGCACTTTTACACATCCACGTGGCTACAATTCTTTTTGACCTGTTCTCACAGTTGCTGGGTAGAATTAGAGTCTGGGAAATACTCCTGAAAATATAATGTGTGTGTGTGTGTGTGTGTGTGTGTGTGTGTGTGTGTGTGTGTGTGCACGCAGTTCTCATAGAGGCCAGATGGCACCAGATCCCCTGTACTTGTTACAGATGGTTGTGAGTCACTCAACAGCAGAAAACCCTGGTGCTTTGAAAGAGCAGCAGGTGCTTTTAATTGATGAGCCACATCTCTAGCCCCCATGATGTGAAATGTGTTACTGGAATTAAAAGACTCAACCTTCTAGCATCTGGGGATATGGAGACAGAAATGGCCACTACCTGTAACCAAGTGGGACTTCCAGTGGAAGGAGGGGGATACCAACCCACCCACAAAACCTTTGACTCAAAATTTGTCTTGCCCAACAAGATATGCAGGTAAAGATGGAGCAGAGACTGAGGGAATGGCCAACTGATGTGTGACCCTACTTGAGACCCATCCCATGTGAGAGAACCAATCCCTGACACTATTAATGACACTCTGCTATGCTTACAGACAGAAACCTAGCATAACTGCCTCCTGAGAGGCTCCATGCCACAGCAGATGGAAACAGATGCAGAGACCCACAGCTAAACATTAGGTGGAGCTCATGGAGTCTTATGGAAGAGTTCGGGAAGGATTGGGGGATCAGGAAGGGTCAAGGACACAACAAGAAGACCTATGGAGCTAACTAACCTGGACCCATGGGGGCTCAGAGAGACTGAACCACCAACCCAAGAGCATGCAGAGGCTGGACCTAGGTCCCTTACATATTTGTAGCAGATGTGCAGTTTGATTTTTATATGGGTCCCCTAACAATTGAATGGCAACTGTCTCTGACTCAGTTGCCTGCCTTTGGATTCTCTTCCCCTTGCTGAGCTGCCTTGTGTGGCCTCAGTGAGAGAGGATATGCTTAGTCCTGCTGTGACTTGCTGTGTCAGGGCAGGTTGGTACCCATGGGAGGTTCCCCTTCTCTGTGGATATGAGAAGGAGGTAATGATGGAGAGGCTTGTGAGGGTAGGACTGGGAGGAGTGGAAGAGGGACTGTGATTAGGATATAAAGTGATTTAATTAATTGATTAATTATTTAATAGACTCTACCTCTATTCTTACTTTTAATATTAAAGTAAGAAGGGACTGGAGGGACTGATCAGGCATGAAGGGCACTGGCTGCTCTTTCAGAGGATTTGAGTTAGATTCCCAGCACCTATATGATGGCTCCCAGCCATGTGTAACTCCAGTTCTGTGGAGTCCAACACCCTCTTCTGGCCTCTGCAGGCAGCCATCTTGCATGTGGTACACAGGCAAACAAGCAAAATACCCATACACATAAAATAAAAATATTTTTAAGAAGAGAGAAAATATCTATTTCACAGACATTGAGATTCATTCAAACAAGTGATGGTGCACCGGAAATAGAAAAGAAGTCGCTGTAAATATCATAGCACAACTGAATTGCTGTGGCCTGATAAAGCTTGAAAATTAGCTTCAGGCAGGATAAACTTGCATCTGGTTTCTATAGCAGATTAGCTAATGTGGGTGAAGCTCTTGGACACTTGTGAAGAAAGCAAAATAGTCCTGTGATTGTTGTTATTACACTGTTAGATCTTTCCCCTGAGATGCTCGGTGACCTTTAATGGCTACTTGGCCAATCACTGCATCTCTGCTTCCAGAACCCACAAAGCCGCTGGTCTGCTGCTTCCTGAGAAGAACAGGATTAGCAGGTACTTGGCTCTGAAGAAAGACAGAGACTGGGAAGAAGCCAGAAGAGGTATGCGAGGGGAGAGAAGAAAGCGAGAAGAAGAAGGGTTAATAACTCTCTCAGTTCTTCACTGGATTTGAAGACTCACACAAGTTGGTGTTTGTTTGGAAGAGCAAATGAGGTCTAATTTACTCCAGAGAGTAGATCTTCACATTTTCACTCTGAACAGCCCATAGTTAAACAAACCTATTGGCCAATTAGAAAGCAATATAACTTAAAAATAAAAGGCCATTTTCTAAGTGAATCAGGTGTGCAGAGCCTGTAGCCCCTGGACACATGTGGCCCAGGATAGCAGTGAATGGTGTCCAATGAAAAATTGTAAGCTTACCTAAAATGTCAAGAGGCCTTTTGTCCTTTTTGCTCACAACTGAATTGTGTAATTCTCAAGCATGAGCTCTATCGATGACGTCATGTTGCAGTGCCATGCAAAATAAACATGAGGATGTTCTTGCTATTAGGAGTCGTATGTGGCTCCAGTGTAACCATGGCCTGCAACACTGGCTTTCCGTTTGTTTGCTTTCAAGTGCAGGAACTGCACTGGCACCGTCAAACATTCCGTGCGTTCCTGGGGACTTGGGAAGTGAAACACAGCACTTATCAATAGTGTGCTGTTAACTTACCATTAAAGTTATTTAGAAAATGGGTTCCTATTTGGTTGTGTGTATTTGTGGTGTATGCATGTATGTATGTATGTATACGTGTTCACATGGGTGCACATGTATGTGCAGGTTCACTGGTGTTTGTGTCGGTGGAGGCCAGAAGGTGATAGTCAGTGTCTTCCTCAACTGCTGTCTTGTACTTGTGAGATGGAATTAGGCTTTCATTGAACCTGGATCTCACAAATTCAGTCGGACTGATTGGTTATCCAATATAGTCAACTTTTTACATAGGTGTCAGGGATCCAATCTGAGGTTCGCACGCTTATGCCACAAGCAATTTACCGACTGACTCATCTCACCAGTGCACCCCAATTTGATTAGGAAGGGGGCTTCCACACCTCCCCATGCCTCGGCCATCAAATGCTGTGCTATGGTTGGCTCTCCTAAACCTTCCTTTCCTCTTTCCTGTCAATTGATTTTTTACAACAAAAGGAGTGATAGCCTCTTTTCCTTTGTGCTTTTCCAAGTCCTAAGATGGCTTACAACATTTTAAAGGATGACAGAACCCCTGAAAGACATACAGACGAACGATTAGCTGATAAAGAGTGGAGAAATGGCTACATTTTGAGGCGACAAGAAGAAAAGCACTTGGCTTAATTTGTAGGGAATTCATGCAAGTATTCAAAGACTCTAATTTGAAGAGGTGTTATATTTAAAGTCTTGTCACCAAATTAAGTGTGTATTAAAGGTTGTCATAAGAACACAACAGTGTCTCTATCTTCTTGAAAGGTTTCATTTTGGTTTTGTTTGCTTTGTTTTAAGTTGGAGATCAGATGAATTCTATTGAAAAGCTAGTTGTAAGGCAATATATTTAACATTTGACAGGGAAAAAAGAGAAAATAAGAAAGAAGCAAAAACTGTTGGCAACAGTCAGTTTGTTAGGCAGGGTGTGGAGGGTGTGGCAGATACATATGATATATCCTGAAATGAGGACAGTTTCAACAGCCAATGGCAAGGGGAGCTGAAGTGATTACAGAATCTATCAACAGAAGTTTGGGGAGTCAAGCTGCCTGTTTTAAACTGTCTGCATTGGGGGATGGCTCACTCTACTAATCTGAAAATATGGCCCAGCCTGACGTGTTTATTAGACATTGATGGTAAACATAATTTCATTGAAGAAACAGCTTCTTTGAGACATGGAAAGATAAAACTAAATCAAAAGATATATGGGAAATCTTAAAAGACACGTTACAGTGATTTTCTTTGTCCGTTGTGAGAATACCTGCTACTTAGCATTACTGGTGACATCCTAATGATTGGTGTATTAGTTTCTTTGGGTTGGTGTGGAAAAAACACTGACCAAAACCAACCTGTAGGGGGAAAGGATTTATTCCGCTTGCCATGTCACAATCTATCCTTGAGGAGAGTCAGAGCACAAGTCAGGCAGGAACTCGAAGGCTAGGACTGTAGCAGAGACCATGGAGACATGCTGCTTACTGGCTTGCTTTTGGTTTTCCTCAGCCTGCTTTCTTTTACAACAAAGGACCATGTGCCCACACTGGACCAGACCCCACTACATCAATTATTAATCAAGGAAATGTCCCACATGTATGTCCACAGGCCAATCTGATAGAGGTAATGCTTCAATGGCAGCTCCCTCCCCCCATGTCTGTCAAGTTGATAAGCAGGAATCGACGTTGCGGAGGTAAAGGTGGGGGACTTGTGAGATTAATAGATGATGCAATCGGTGTGCCTGACTCACATTTGATCAAGTACCACTGTGGTATATCAAGAAAATTTATTTGCAAAAGCATTAACTAGGGTGACGTCATACAGATCACCATCGAGCCTGTGAGCATCCCAGGGACGAGGGGATTCCTTCATCACCCATTCCGAGAGGTCCTGAGAAGTGTGGATGCTAACTATGGCGACATCATTTATTTTTTCAGAGGTAAGATGGCCAAACGGAGACCAAATGTGGAAATGAAGTTATGTGAAAATATTTTATGATTACAAAATGGTAATTTGACTTGCTACCAAGTTTTTTTATAGTCTCACAAAGAAAATGCATGCCAGAACTTGATGACAAAAACTGACTTATAGATTGACATTGTCAATAAATTTGACTCCTCGTTTAGGTGAGTTAAATACGCACCTTCGGGAGGAAAACCAACTTACCAATATAATGTTTCAAATCATGGCGGCTCACCAAATGAAGCTGAAATACGGTGAGCTCAAATTAAGATGGACAACTACGCATTTTGACACACAGTCCTGTAAACAGTGTATACCGTGTACAAAGCATATATGTAATTTTCATTTTCATTCGATATAAGTATGAAAACAGACCTCATTCTTTTTGCTGCCAGACTGCTACCAGCAGTCTCATGGCTGCTTCCAGAAAAGATCTGTTCCACTCAGTGCTGCCCTACTGATGTAACAAAAGCCCCACCTGGCTAAAGTTGACATCTGAAGAAGTAGATTTACAAACTGGTCAAGAAAGGGACTCCTTCCCAAATAGGTGTGATCCTGAGGGACTCACATGGTGTGCCACAGGTTGTTTAGTGACGGGCAATAAAACCAAGGCTTTGTCCCTATCTCCCTGAGGAGCTCTGCCATTTGATTTAAAAAGCAGTAGCTGTCTGCAAGCACCTTGAGAGGAGCAAAAAGGAGAAGGGTGCTGAATTCCATCTGGTTCTGACAGAGAGCAGAATTCATCGACTGACTCCTCATTATAAAACTAAGCAGACCCTTCTGCCCAGTTGGAAATGTGAGCTGTCCACAGCCTCTGCTCTAGTTGCATGAATTCTCTTATATATGCAAGCAATAGAATCACTTTAAATTATATATAGATTCAAAGACCCTCAGTCTTTCCTACTGCTAAGTCTCTTAAGCCCTGTACTTTTTTCATTTAAAAATTTTTGAGATCTCATTTATTTATTTTAATTTCATGTATATGGATGTTTATGTATATGGATGTCTGCACAGCACATGGGGGCCTTTCCTCGCAAGACTGGAAGAGGGCATAGGATCTCCTGTTACTGGAGTTACAGATTATTGTCATCTTTCATGTTGGTACTGGGAATTAAATTAATATATTTAAATATATGAACATATAATATATTATATACAATAGTTAAATACACACACAAATATATATATATATATATATATATGCAAAGATCTGAAGATTTCCAGGGAAATAATATTTTGGTGTGCTTTTGACTCTATTTTTTAAAGATTTATTTTATTTTTATTTATGTGTCTCTGCATGTACGCAAACATGCATGAGGGAATGAAGGAAGCCGGAAGAGAGTATCAGATCCCTTGGATCTGGAGTTAAAGGCCATTTTGAGGTTCCAAAGATGGGTGCTGGGAACCAAACTCAAGTCCTCTGTAACAGCGGCAGGCACTCTTAAGTACTGAGCCATCGCTTCAGCCCCGGACTCCATTTTCAGTTAACATGAATCTTACCTGCCAGTTTTCAAATGGAAAGCATAGAGCTGCAGTCTGGCTTCAACTTCAAGAAAATTTTGATTATGACTCTTTATTAGACTATTTTAAGTCCTATCTTCCCAGAAACCAACATCCCTTGCTTCACAATCATGCCTTATCCAGGCCATTACCTTTTGTCAGCACTTACATTTGCAAGTACCTGGGACAGCAAAGCTCTTGGATTCTCTGTGATTATTCAGGCCTAGTCAAACTAACACAGCATGTCACCTGCCTGTGCCCAAAACATCTATATGCTATGCGTCACCTTTTACCTGATCTGTTGACAGAGTTGTCATGCGGCTGTTTGAAACAATCTCCTCCACAAAGCTGTGAGTGAATCTGCAAGCAGAACACACTCTTATGCCCATGCTCCCATAGTACTGCTCAAATGCATGGGTGCCCGGTACACTCTGCATGCCTGGAAGACTAAGTGCAACACTTATGTATTTTTGGATCTATAGTCCCAAAGTCAACAAACGTTTGCTGATAATTGTTGAATAAACAAAGGAACAAGGAAAGTTGGATAGATGAATACTTGCTTTACTTCTAGATGTAAAAAACAAAATCAGTTCAATCTGCTTGGGCATGGCAAAAATTTCAGGAGGATTGTATCGCCCCATAAGGAAAACAAGAATGCTTGGCTAGTGGCGACTTTCCACACAAAATATTTTGTCTACTGCTAATATGCTATCTAAATTTTCATGGAAAATCTGTTCCTTAGGTTAAAATGACTGACCAAGACTATGACTGACCAAGACTGACCTAGAATCTTGTATAAAATTGTATTGTGCTGTTTATCTAAGTGACTGACCTAAGACATCATTGCAATTGCCAATATAGAGACATTGCTTAAATGGCCCAAAATGCCTGGCAGGCTATATCTTTAGATGACAAATACTCTATTGTTAGGATCAGAATAGCCCTTGAGGGACCCTTCTCTCTAGAAGTGGGTTTTTCCCAAATGAACTCAAGCAGAACTTCTGTTATTCTTGTTCTTTGTGGAGGACAGTGTCCAGCTTCTCACCCACCAAGCCAAACTGGTGAAAATGCATTACTGTTCTTCATAGGACTCAGATGACCTTCAACTGGCTCCACACAGACTCCGGGGATGAAATGATTTTCCTAAGTTGGGATTTAAATAGTTCTGTGGGAATGGCATTTTCTTCTGCGAGCCAGTAGAGGCAGAGGAGTGGAAACCAAGCCAGGCACCTTAATGAAGAGACACCGAGGCCTGGGGCTGCAGCTCTGTTGAAAGGGAGCTTTCCATTCATGAGTGAGGACTTAGGCTCAGTATGCCACCCTATTGCAGAGCAATACAACAGACACCAGAGCAGGTGACAGCACAATAGACTTGCTATAGATCCCCAGAAGTGCCACCGATGGAAAAAAAAAAAGGATGCAGTCTGGGAGAGGTTAAAATGGTCAGAAGGAGAATGGTTTCTTTATGGAGGAAAAGGTAAAGACATAGGCAAATATCCAGAATCAAGAGATGTCACAATATTCCTGAACATAGAAGGGGTTGGGAGGTAAGGCAAGAAAGTGTTTGTAGGATTAGCCCTAAAATTGTGTAACTTGATATGAGGGGAGGTAACTAGTCTTACAGCAACTTGATATGCCATGGTTGAGTGGTCCTATCCATAGGAAGCTGGCCCTTTTCTGAAGAGAAATAGAAGAGGAGTGGGCGGGGGAATGACTGAGAGGGCAAGGGGAGACTGCCTTTGGTATCCTATTCATTTGGAAAGGTCAACCAAATGATAAAGTATATATTTTTAACAATTTGTTTGTTCTAATAAAAGCTGTTAAAAGCATGCTATTTATAAAATATGTCATATTATACAGTAGTTTGTGAAATTATGACTTTTGTACTATTTCCTGGGATTATTTAGCAACTATTAAAGTATTAATCTTTCATAGAAAAAAGTGGTTGTAACGAGATTTTGTTGTTGTTGTTGTTGTTGTTTTAATAGTCCTGCCCATTGCTCTCTATGCTTTTATTCAAAGACTATCTTATGAAATAGTTTGAGCCTGGATTGGAGTTGAACATGAAATGTAACTGAGCATGAACAAGAACTATTTCACAGATCTGAATGTGAAATCGTCAGAAATCACTCAGGAAATCCATAGCTCGAGCAGGAAGATCAAAGGGTGGAAGAAATGTCAAAGCTCACCTCATTTGGAAGCCCATGGTGCCGAGGAATGGGAAACTAAGTAAAGAAAAGGGTATGGGCAGATCTCCAACTCAGCTACAAAGACATTTCACAGGACATGAGCTGTGTATGCCTAGCCTTAGCCAGGTGGTATAAAGTCCCAGAGGTACTAAAGATCCCTATTCCTTATATGTTTACAACCTGGCTGACCACAAATGAGAGTCAGGAGAGGCAAATTTTCTCTGTGATGTTGTGGTTGTTTGAATGAGAATGGCGCCCATCAGCTCATATATTTGAAGGTTTGGGGTCCCCAGTTGGTGGAACTGTTTGGGAAGGATTAGAAGATATGATGTCGTTGGAGGAGGTGTGCTGCTAAGGGTGGGCTTTGAGGTTTTAGAAGCCCACACCACTCCCAGTCAACCCTCTGCCTTATGCTGTGGGCCAGATGTAAACTCTCAGCTTCTGCTCTAGTGCCAAGCCTGCCTGCTTGCTGCCATGCTTGCTGCCATGATGATCATGCCCTCTAACCCTCTGGAACTGTAAGTCCCAGTAAATTCCTTCTCCTATAAGTTGCTCTGGTCATTGTATCTCTTCACAGCAACAGAAAAGTATCTAAGTCAGAAACTGGTCCAGCAGTAGATTACTGGTATGTATGACAGGTCGGGTCATGCTGTGTGTATTTGTTTGGAAAACATTTTGGACTAGGAAAATAGTTGAATGAAGTGAGGAGGACATAACAGGCCAGTCTAGCAGGAGCTTGGAAGTCAGTAGTGCTGAGAACAATGTGGACTATGGAGGCCTAGCTCAAGAACTTTCAGAAGGGAACAATATTAAGAACTGGACTAGAGATTATTTTTGTGATATTTTGGCAAAGAGTGTGTGGCTACTTTTTACCTTTTCATCCAATAGTGTGTCTAAGGTAAAATTGAAGAGTTTTGGACAAATCTTGTTAGCAGAAGAGATTCCAAGATAGCTGAATGTTGACTCTGTTACATGGTTGTTAGCAACTAGTCCTATGCAGGTCTACAATGAAAAAGAGTGTGTGGGGCAAGAGGAAATACAAAGTGGACAGTTTGAGAAGAAAAAGGAGACCAGGGAATTTAATGTTGGAGCCATGGTTTGTGCTGAAAGTGATAAAGAGAAACAGAATGATGGGGGTTAACGTGAGACCCCACCCCCATCTTGCAACTTTGAAGAATTAAAGAATTATCTGGCCCTTAAAAAAGCAAGAACAGAAAAGCCTCTGCAAGTGTAACCAGAAGAGAGGGTGAGATTCCATCCCTAGCAGACAACAGAACTTGGCAGCATCAGCCAGGGTTCTGGTTTTAGAGTCATGAAGGGTCCAGGTTGTAGAGTCTTCCTCCAAGTTTAAAGAAAGCTGCTGAGGCCGGGCGTGTAGAGTCCCTGCATGGAGGCCTGGAGAGGCTATTGTGAAAAGATATGAAAGTGAAGCCTGGGTTTCACTGGACCCCTGGAAGGTGTCAGAGCAGTGGGATGTCTGCCAGGAAGAGCTGCATACAAAGATGGAACCAGCCCAAGAGAGAGAATGACTGTCAGCCAATGAGGTTGGAAGTCTGGAGCTTGTAAGCCCTTTGATATCAGGAATGGAGTCAGAGAATTTGAAGTTTGCCCTGCTGGGTTATGATCTTCCTTTGGTCCAATATTTCCTCACCATGCCCCTCATTCCTCCCTTTTGAAATGGTAAATTTATACTCTGTGCCATAGTACATTGAAAGTATGTACTTTGCTTTTTTTTTTATTTTATAGGATATTGCAGTTAAAATTGCTTTGAGTCTCAGAAGAGACCTTAGAATTTGGACTTTTAAACACTCTCCAGACAAAAAGATTTGAAGTTGAACTAAATGCATTTTGCATTATGATACGACCCACAAGCCTATAGCGGCCAGGAGTGGAATGTGACAGTTTGAATGAGAATGGGTCCCCTAGGCTCATATATTTGAATGTTTGGTCTCCAGCAACAGTGCTTGGTGGAGCTGTTTGGAAATGATTAGGAAGTATGGCCTTGTTGGAGGAGGTGTGTCACTGGCAATGAGTTCCGAGGTTTCAAAAGCCATTCAGCTAGCCCTCTGCCTCATGCGTATGGATCAGATATAAGCTCTCACCTTCTGCTCCAGTCCCATGTCTACCTGTCTACTGCCATGCTTCCTGCCATGATGGTCATGGACTTACTCTCTGGAACTGGACGTCCCAATAAACTCTTTCTTCTCTAAGTGGCACTTTGGTCATGATGTCTCTTCACCATAATAGAACAGTATCTAAGACAGTATAAACCTTATACTGGGAAGTTTCCCAGTGACACCAAGCCAGGAGATGTAATTGCAGGTGGTCTTGATGAGCTGAGCAGTCATAGATTCCTGGGCTCCAGCTTCTCTGTCAGGTACCCCTCTGTGATAGGGGACATCCCCTGTGCGTTAGAAAACCTTGGGTAGCTACACATACAAAGATGGCCATTCATACCATATGCGTATGGATCAGATATAAGCTCTCACCTTCTACTCCAGTCCCATGTCTACCTGTCTACTGCCATGCTCCATATGCAGTTTTCATGAGCTGTCAACAAACAAGACAAGAACATCTAGCATGAAGTTCAGTGGTGGCAGGTGTTCGTGTCAGTTCCTTCTTTGTGAGGACAGAAGTAGGCTTCACAAAGATGCTGGAGCATCTGCTGGTACCCTGCTTATTCAGGTCACTGTGCTCTCTAGTGTCTTCTGGTTAATCGGACTCCCTGACTAGAGCCAGAGACTGCCTGCTGAATAGTGGCTTTAATGGATAAGCTGCCCAGCAGCTAGCATGCAAGTACTGGATCATAAATGCATTTCAGATTTCTGCTCAGCACCCTTCAAAGTTGCTCTCTATCCCCTGTGTATCAGTCATGGTACTCTAGAGTCACAGAACTTATGGAATATCTCTATATAATAAAGGGCTTTATTGTAATGACTTACAATCTGTAGTCCAGCTAACCCAACAATGGGCAGCTGTGAATGGGAAGTTCAAGAATCTAGTAGTTGCTCAGCCCACATGGCAATTTGTTTTACCTGGTCTTCCGTATAAGCTGGAATCCTGAAGAAGTAGCTTCCAACAGATGTGTTGGCAAGTCATTGCAATTTGGCAAAAAAGAGTGACTCTCCCTTCTTCCAATGTCCTTATTTAGGCCTCCAGCAGAAGCTGTGGCCAGATTAAAGGTGTGTACCACCATGCCTAGGTTTGGAACTTGCTTTGCCCCAGGCTGGCCTTGAACCCAGAAATCTGCTTGCCTTAACCTCATGGGATTAAAGGCTATCTAAACTTTTCATGGCCACTATGCCTCAAGATCTCCATGGCAGGATCTGGGTCAGAAGCCTGCGTCTTCCAGCCTCAAGATCTAGATTACACGTGCGCTCTCCAATTCTGGATTGTAGTTCATCCCAGATGTAGTCAAGTGGACCACCAGAAATAGGCATCAAACCCTGTGCCCCTGATGGAGGCATTTCTCTGGGTTGGATCCTGCAGTTCTCTCCTCTATCAACACTTAATCTGTGCCCCCTTCCCACACCCCAGCAGGCAGTGGGTTTGTATTTTCAAAAGGGGCTTTGCCTTTGCATAGTCTTTCCCATGTCCTGCCTGAATGGCTCCCACAATCACTCGTCCAAATGCCTTCTCTATATGGGTGACCCCTTTCCAACCCTTGGGATTCTGTTTAACCCTGAGGCAGAGCAGGTGTTGCCATTTTGTGTTCCTAGTTGTACTACATGCAAGCACCTGTCCCCCTAAGGCAGCAATCAGTGTGTGCTCATTTGTCCTCTCAAACTAACAGTAAGATTTCAAAGACAGGATCTGTGTTCTGCTCATCACTTCCCCCCATGGAACAGAAAGTGACCCGTGTAGGGTACTTACAGAAACATGCACTTCTCAAAAACATTTAGTTTGAAATCATGATGGACGCAACAAAAAGTGACAAAAAAGAAAGATTGAAATCATAAAACCCTACTTTTCCCTATCTATTTTAGATTTTCATTTTCTAAAAACTTAATAAAATTATTGAAACTAGGATCTTATTGACATAATCTCTTTGTTGATCTATAGGTCTTGTTTCAGATTTATGGTTTTGCCACCAATTCCTTTTGTTTGTCTTGTGTAGGGTCCCATAGTGCATTTAGTCGCCATGTTTTCTTCTCCAATCTGAAAAATTTGCTTTTCTTAGTCTTTTGTGACTTTGACATTTTGGAACAATGGCCTATTAATTAGAACATTTTGGTCATGATTTTTAAGCCATAATTGTGCAGAGTTTGCATGTTATGTCCTTCTTGGTGCACTGTATAGAATGTGTGTAGTGAGGAAGACCACATAATGCCACTGTGACTTAGTTACATGCTTGGCTAAGCTGCTGTCTAGTAGGTATCTCTACAATAAAGTTCTTAATGTTTTATGGACAATTAGTTAATAACACATAAAAAGATCATTAAAGAGACTGTAGATAATGGGTTATATATCTGAGATTGTATGAATGTATGTGGATAGATAGATAGATAAATAGATAGATAGATAGATAGATAGATAGATAGATAGATAGATAGATAGATAGATGAATAGATGAATAGATGAATGCAGGTCTAGTAGAGTGGCTCAGTAGGTAAAGGTTATTGCTGCCAAGTTTGATTATCTCAGTTTGATATTCAGAATCCTTCTGATAGGGAGAAAAGAACCAGCCTCCAAAAGTTGTCCTCTGACCTCCTCATGTGCATGTGGCGTGTGTGTGTGTGTGTGCGTGTGTGTGTGTGTGTGTGTGTGTACACGCACATTTGTACACATACATACACACAATAAATACTAAAAATAACTGTGCTTATTAAGGATAAAATAAAAAGATGAGACAAGATTTGGGGCAGGAGAGTTTTGATACAGGCATCAGTGTTTGTAGGGAGCATTCACAGAACTATAGCCTCTAGGCCTAGAATCTGAGATCTGATTACTGTGCTCATCAGACTTTCTGGTACACTATATTCAGGACCATTCTTAAAGTGAAAATACAGTCGTACTGTATAGAGATTGTGTTCAACTTTTCCCAATTCTACTGTGCTGCCTCAGAAGAAAAGAAAAGCTCACATCTACGTCTTGTTAATAAGAGAATAAGCCTGGCTGTAGGTTCACATACCTAGCCCGTCTTTGTCATATTTATCTCATATTTCATATTTTATGAGAACGACACAGCAAAGGGTGAATTGACTTGCTCCAATTTTCACTCATGCCGCACACACACACACACACACACACACACACACACACACAGAACCAACTCTGCAGAAGGTGTGAGTCATTTGAGAGGCAAGCAGAGTCTGATCTGCTCAGAAAGGCCAAGGGAATGAGCACAAGACGCCATGTTTAGGAAGCAACATTCAAGAAAGTGCAGTGAGACTATCTTAGTCAGCTTGGGCTGCAGTGATGCCCTACCATAGTCTGCTTGGTTTTATAAAGCAAAACAAAGGTTCTAGCAATTATGTTCTGGTGACAGGCCTCTGCATAGCTTGTGGGTAACAAATTTTCTTTCTTGATTCAAGTATGGTGGGCAAGAAAGGCATGGGGAGAAGGGGAGGCACCTGCAGTGAGATGAGCTGTATCAAAGGTGGGCCCTAAATGAAAGATTCCCCAGGTGAAAATGCAAATACCAAGTAAGAGACATCCAGAAAGCTGCTTGGAAATTCTCCATCCCAAAGGAGCCTCAGATGTGGGGTGTATGGGGTGGTAACCACTGCAGGAGACTGTAGTAGATACCAGCCATGAGCTGGGAGGGAGTCATAAGTATCCAGCCATGGGGGTATCACCCCCACCAAAAACCATAGTTGGTAGTTCCAAGTAGAGATCGGAGAAAGCCAGAAAACTGCCAGTGAGATGGGGGAAGGGAGGGAACAGAGCCTAGGACCTAACTCAGAGAGAGCAGACACCAGTCCACATCTGGACCTGCAAGTGATGAAGTCCATTTCTGCCCACAGATCTTCTCCTGACCACCCTTGAGTGTGGAAAGAAGGAGGCAACCTGCCTGGGAAGGACCAGGGGAGAAGAGGGTCTCTCTGCAGGCTGCTGGCTCTACCTCCTTCTGATAGGAAAGGGCAACAATAACGATAGAAAGATGTCTTAATTGGAGTTTTACTGCTGTGAAGAGACACCATGACTAAGGCAACTCTTATGAAAGAAAACATTCAGTTGTACCTGGCTTAGAGTTTCAGAGATTTGGTCCATTATTATGATGGTGAGAAGCATGGCAGTGTACAGGCAGACGTGGTGCTGGAGAAGGAGCTGAGAGTTCTCCATTTGGATCCACAGGCAGCAGAAGGAGACTGTGTGCCACACGAGGACTAGCTTGAGCATATGAGACCTCAAAGCCCGCCCCCACAGTGACCTACTTCCCCCAACAAGGCCACACCTCCTAATAGTGCTGCTCCCTATGGGCCAAACATTCAAAGACCTGAGTCTATGGGGACTGTTCCTTTTCAAACCACCACAAAAGAGTTCACAAATTAAGCTAGATTTTTATGCCATAATATTCCAGGAGTTCTGGAAGAGATATTTGAAAGAGCTTAACACAAAGTCAATTTAAATTAAATTTCTTTCTGTGTGGACTTTAATGAGTCCAGTATACAGAAATCAATCAAACAAACAAACAAAGTTAACACTCCTGTGCTTGAGTGCCTATCCGTGTAGTTACACAGGACCTTTCTCTTAGATGGGCCCCACATTTATTTTCATACTTTTTGATGACCATCTTGATATTCTTACTGTTTTAAAATAACAGGTTCTATATTTCCATCTTAAACTGGGCTTTGGGTACGATGCAGCCATGTCTGCTTACTAAAGAAGGACTTAGCTATGTTTTATGTGACTCTCAGAGGTGAAATAAGACCAATGAGCAGGGTATAGGAAGAAACAGATCTAACTCTACATTAGAAAAAAATGATAAGCTTATGGCTGCTCCAGTTGGAGCGGACAGCATAAGCAGAGAGCTTTCCATCACCAGTGTCCTGATGGCGGAGATGGGTGAGCTGTTGTTCAGGGATGTTAAGGTAGACTTAAGGGACTCCAAAAGTCTGTGGGAACCTTGAGGTTATCTGATTCTTTGACAAATTTCATTCAAGATGTCCTCATTGTGAATTTGGGCAGGGGACACAATCACTGGCTTTACAGCAGGTAAGAGCATTTCCAAGCCCGGGCTGTCTCCCGTCTATGGCCAGATTTTTTTTTCTGACTCTTTTGAGTTTCCATTCCAAACCCTGAGCTGTTGTTTTCCTCGATGAGAACATTATTGCCATTACTCACGATATTTTTTTTTTTTTGATCATTGCAAGTTGGATCTTATTATGTCTGGCACATTGTGACTTCTAATTTCTAAGAAAAAGGCTTTTAAAAGTCCCCCAAATTGTCTTGGGCTTCAAGCCACTTTCATTAATCATCATTTTGACAGTGATACATAAACAGATCTGACAAATGCTGATTAAATTTAATAGTAGAAATCGATGTGTGGATCTGGGGATGCATCTTCGTTGGTCAAGTGTTTGCTTAGCTTGCTCAGTGCCTTGGTTCAATGTCTAACATCAAGCAAGCCAGGCAAGATGATTCACAATGTTAGCCATGGCACTCGAGAGGCAGAGGTAAGAGAGTCAGAAGGTCAAGGCCATTCTCAGCTACACAGGGAGTCTGAAGACAGCTTGGGATACATGAAAACTTGTCTCAAAATAAAATAAGACCCATGTGACTTTTGCTCCTTGTCATCATCATTCATATTAATAGTCAGAGAGATGGTGAAGAAGAAAAAAATTGTCAATCTATTTTCTAGATTCTTCCACATGTAACCTCTTAGAGTGGGACTTTATCTCATCTGTTTCACCTTTATGGTATTAGACTTTGAAGCACAGGGGTAGAAGCACCATACAAAGGATCCACCACGAATCACAAACTTGAGCTCAGGAATGGCCAGGAACTTGACCATACTTGGTAAACACAGTTCCCTGCAGACTTGCTCCTCCCACTTACCAAGATATGTTGAGCTTCTTTCGTGCAGCACTTTAGTCTTGACCCTGATAGCACTGAGCCTCTCTACAATGGAGTCTATGTGTTCCCACACCCCGAGATCGGGGCCCTAATTATAGCTAGCAGTTAAGCTGTCTGGAAGAAATTCCCAACTCAATGACGCATTTATTAGACTCTGGCTGCCAATGGGGTTAACTTAGGCGTCAATTCTGACCTGCTTGGAGACCCTGTCATGGACTGGTCCCCATATTAACTAGACTCTTTGTGACAAGAAAGGCCAGATGGCCACCTGGTTGCCCCCAGCTAGGCCCTCTTTCTAACTGCATTGCTCATACTGGGAGGAGCCAAAAGAGGCCTTCACACCCAGTCAACGAGGTTTGCCCAAGTTATGGCCTCTCTTTGAAGCAATCATTTGGTAACTTTTGTACACAGAGATTGTATGGGGTTGTCAGAGTCTCAATTTAGAAATGAACACTTGACTGAACAGGGAGGTATCTGTCTATAGGGCATGCTGTGCATGATTTGAATCTTCAATTTGGATCTGTATCCAGAAATTATAGGATCAGTGAGCTTTATCATTGCAAAAGAACTCTGTGGGTCTCATCTTAACCCTTTATTGTTCAGATCAGCATAAGGAAGGGGGTTTTATTTTTATTGTTGAGCCTGGTTTTCTTGGGTTTCAAGTGACTAATATTTTAGAGGACAGTCTATAAGAATGAGAATTGTCTGAGGCCATCTATGTGTTTGTATATTATTTTACAGTTGGTTCCTGTAATGTATTTTGTCATCCATATGAGCTCGTAAAATTTCTCAATAATGGAGGTTATTCGTTCTCCATCCCCTCTGAGTCAAAGAAAGAAAGTCCTTCAAAGTAGTAGTTTAGCATTGTATGCTCTTGCCTCCTTATTCTATGCTTGAATGTGGGCATGTTTCTGTTTTCCTGTGCCTCCCCAGATGCAATCTAAACACTACACACAAGTTAAACTAGAATCACCAAATCTGATTGGTAGTCCTTATGACTTCATTTCACAGATAAGATTCTGAGAAGTGGAGTCACCCCCCATAAGAATGCTCAAATACTCTGCGTCTTTACCCACTCAGTGTTCTTCCCCCAGTACCAAGCCCTTTCCTTGGTGACCTATTAGGAGGTAAATGTTAAAGTTCATACATACATACACACGCGCGCACACACACACACACACACTGGAACACCCGGTGTGGATCAACCTTTAAACGCAACATTATTGTTATTACTAACACCTAAATAGGTGGAGCCATCAAACTTTACAAACACTGCACAATTTCATAAATAGCCTTTTAATAAGCAAAAACTAAAAGCTGGTCTCTATCATACCTCATATACATAGTTTTACTTCTCTAAGAGGATTTTGTACATTGCTGGTTCAATCAGCTGTATTCTTCAGAGATATTTCTATATGGGCACATGAAGAGAAACTGCTTCTTAAGGGTACTTTATTTAGCCAGTTCCCCACTGATTGACAATTAGCTTGATTCCTAATTCATTCTAGGAAAAATGTATTTTTACTACTTCCCTTTCAGGAGTCTTCAGTTGCTAGCTTGTCATCAGCTCACTATTTTAGAATCACATGGAGTGATTCTAAAAATAAAATACCTTAATTTAAAAAAATACATGTCATGAAAGTGGGGGACCTGCCCCTATCCCTCACTGGTTGTAGCACTCAGGAGAGCAGGCCCTGTACCATGCCTGTACCAGTGGAACTGACTCTGATCTTGAAGGCACGGTGACCCATCCCTGAGAGTGTAAGACCTGGTCCAGCCCCTCACTGGCTCTAGCATTCCTGACTCTGCCTCCTGTCAGTGGTGGCACTCAGTGGCCTAGTTGGAGCAGTGCTGGAGAGCTCACCCTGGTGGTGCAAATAAAGGGAGAGCCAGCAAACAGCCTGACCAGCTCAGCTACCACCCAGACCCAGATCCAGGGCTTTGAGTTGTCCCACCCCAAAATCTATGTCAGCTGTGAACTGTTGGGGTGTGTGAAAGGGACAGCCCTGCTGATTCAAAGATGCAGGATCTCCATGACACAGGGCAACACCAGTATAACCAGGAGGAGTCCACATGAAGATCAAATACTGATGGTGTCACAGAAACCAAAGAAATTGAACCAGACCAATGACTCACTGCAATGAACATGTGTAAGTGAAGATGTGTCGACAGAGGGGTATACTGTGGAACACACTGTGACATAACAAAGTGTTTTCTATGCTTTGTTCTGGTTACTGTGTGTGTGTGTGTGTGTGTGTGTGTGTGTTAATCTGGAGGAAGGAGGTTGCAAGGGTAGAGGGCAGATACAAGAGGATGGGGAGGTCAAAGGAACTGGGGTGCATAATGTAAAACTCACAGGGAATCAATCAGTTTCCTTTTCAATTACATGTACTCCTATTGTGAGTGTGCTGAAGCACTTGCCGCTCCAACATTCCTGTGTTAATGTGCATATATGGAGGTCAGAAGACAGCTTGTAGGAAGAGATCCTCTCCTTCTGCCGTGTAGGTGCTGGAGATTGAACTCAGGTCATCAGGCTTGGCGACAAGGACCTCTACCTACTAAGCTGTCTCACTGGCCCTGAGATACTCTTATTTTCACCAGTGATAATTAAAGTGCAGACAAGTATGGATGTCTTAAGTATTAGTGACAAAATGTGAACCAGAACCTGGTCTTCCTGGGACTTCTGTTATTCATTCTCCTGCATTGGGAGCACTAATGGGAGCACAGTTGGGAGCACTCATGGGCACTGAGCATACTTGCTCAGCCACTCTGACAGCTCTCATACCCAAACAAGGTCTTTTGTTGAAGTAACTGATGCAACAAAAGATTCTGATCATGGTTTATACTTTATTAGCCCCAAATTCACTGAGTTAAACCTCCCATTTGAGTAGAAGAACCAGCATGCCTTGCGTAGAAATGTAATTCAATAAAAACTTAATCCTCTCATAAAACTGAATATTCTCTGGCTCCCCAATGAACCCCAAAACTTATTAGATTTCTTCTGCAGATGATATTAAGTGGTTATTTTACCTACCTAACCCCATTATGCTTTTAAAAATACATTATTGTTTAAATGTTTACATTTCTTTTATTATGAAAATATACAAAACAGGAAGACTAGAGTTTCTGTGAAAGCATTGGGTAGGGGAGAGGCCTGCTCCCTGGGGAATTTTAGGCTGCTTGTTTAGAAATTGTGAACAAAAGCTGATCAGGCCGTAAGGCATGCTTAGCTCCCAGAGCCTTCCTAGCAATCCGTGCCTGTAAATTGCTGCTCATGGAGCTCGCCACAGCCTAAGGAATTGGGACACAGGCTTCTAGGGGAAGTTCTAGAAACTAGAGTGATTTTTATAATGGTTTTTTTCAGATGAGCAGCTTTTTGATTGTTTTAAATAAACTATAGAATTATTTCATTGAACAACCACAAACCTTGATTTTTTTTTTTTCTATTTGCCTTCAACCGTGATTATAATAACCATGTGATGGCTGATATCTTGTGCCAATCTGACTGGGTGAAAGGGATGGCCATTTAGCCAGTAAAGCTTTATTTCTAGGGACGATCACATCTGAAGCAGCAGACTGAGCCAAGAAAGCCTGCCCCAACCAGTGTGGATGGGTATCAGCTACTGCTGGGAGCTGGGTTGGAACCAGAGGTGGAGGGAAGTCGAATGTTTTTTCTGCCTTCTGCTCTTTTCTGTCTTCTGGGACATCCAACTCCTTCACTGGAATATCAGAGCTCAGGATTTTCTTTTTTTCTTTTCTCTTTTGGCTTTTAGACTCTAGGACTCACACATCAGTGTGCCCTGCATCTAACTGAGCATCTCTTGCCTTGGTACTTAGACTGAATTGCAGCATTGGCTTCTCTGTCTCTTCTGCCAGCAAACGACCAATCATGGGTTTTCCCAGTTTCCACTATATGTGACTTCAATTCTCACAATGGATGCCCCCTATGATACCTATGGATGTGCATATGGTCTCCTTGTTTTGGAGTGCCCCATCCAATGTGAGCAGCTTCTATGCACGGAGGACCTGCTCTGCAAGCTGTGCTATACTTTGTAGGACCATTGTTACATACCTTATGACAAGCTAATAGGAGAGAGGAATGCATAAGGAGTCCAGTCACTCTCTCGATGACCTAAGCATTATCTGATCATAGGATGTGCATCTCTCACAAGCTTGGTTTGGAGGAGATTAATTATCATCAACTCTGCACTTCTAGTCTTAAGACAGACACAGAGAACTATCCTTCACACATCAGTTCAGCACTACAGTGACCTGGACCCACTTTCTTCTCTTATATCCTTAGCCTTTAATAGGAGAATTAGAGTGTAACTTGAAAAGAAATAAGCCACGTTTTAGACCAGCTCATACCTATTGATTATCCAGCTAGGTAAGTGTTCAGTGAGAACAGCAACTTGCCCCAAGAGCCACTTGTACTCAAAGGGTACTGGAATCCTGGCCCAATACTTGTGTTCACAGCACCAGGGAAGGGTGCTCAGGAGCCATGGCTGATCAGCTTTTGGATCCCATGGCTAACACTACCTAGTGGCCCTCCATGGCCTCAAGCCATACCAAGCTCTTACCTGGTCATGATCTCATTGAGACAAAACAAGTTAAACCTAACTTGTAAAGTATTGTAGGGGACAGTTCCTCCACCCTTTTTATTCTTCTTCCCCAGTGGTTTCTAGTTTTACTGGCTCCCTTAACTCAAGTAAGGGTTAAGATTATGTTTTCATTCATTTTAATTAAAATGCTTTTAATTAAAATAAT
The DNA here is from genome assembly GCF_000001635.26 of Mus musculus. Taxonomy (NCBI): domain Eukaryota; kingdom Metazoa; phylum Chordata; class Mammalia; order Rodentia; family Muridae; genus Mus; species Mus musculus. The sequence continues at coordinate 30,506,021 of NC_000075.6, forward strand.
TTTAATTGGAATTAAAAACCAGGGATTTACTTTAACTCTATATTCACCTATGTTAATTTTCAAGCTTCAAGGAAAAGAATTACTTAGAGCAAATACCATACATGTTCTTAGCCACAGACACCAGTCTACTGTAGCTGCTCTGTGGCCTCCTTCAGGAAAGCACTCTGTACTGGGAAAGACGAATTCCTATATAGTAGGATAACTAAGCCACACTCTTTTGTTTAGAAATTATTCCCTAAAGTCAGGACTGCCATCACACATCTATAAGCCCAGCACTCAGGAGACCAAGGCAGGAACACCACGGGTTTTAGTGTAGTCTTGGCTACATAGGTAGATCCTGTTTCCAAGAAGCATCCTCTAACTCATTTGGACAGTGGTTCCCTTTTTAATGCTGTGATACTTTAATACACTTCCTCATGCTGTGGTCACCCCCAACTATAAAATTATTTTCATTGGTACTCCATAACTGTAATTTTGCTACTGTTATGAGTCATAATGTGCATATGATATAATGTAAGTATACAGAATATCTCAGATGTGGCACCTATGAAAGGGTCATTCAACCTCTAGAGAGATCGGAAGCCCACAGATCAAGAGCTGCTGCATTCAGAGGTCTCTATGTCTTTCTGTGGCTTTTCTATTAAAGCAGAAAGCCCTCTCTGTAAGATGTTCTGGCTGAAAGGTCCTCTCTTTCTTAGCATCTGTGCGTCTTTGCCTTTAAGTATATGGGAAACAATCTTTCATTGCTTTAAGCATCCATTCAAACTCTTTGTCTTGCACTCAAAATGTGACTGCCTAGGAACTTAAGCTTAGTAAAAGTTTAGTTTCTCTGTTGCTTTCTTGCTTCTGGAGCAGGAATAGCAAAGTTCTTCTGTAAAGATTCTGTAGTAAATATTTAGGGCTTGAGGGCCACATAAGCTCTGTCAAAACTGCTACTGTCCTGTAATGTGGAAGCCACCATAGACAGTACATAGATAGACATGAATGGGCCCCAATAACAACTCATTTACAACCCTGAAGACTGTATCAACCCATGTTTTAGATTTGAGGACAGGGAAGAGAATTATTTATAACCAGCCACAAATGACCTTGAAAGCTCTTTATGTAAAATATTATGCTAAATATCCCATGGCATTCTCTTTCAATCTCTAAAACTTCATAGGTTGAGAACATCCATTGCATTGTATAAGGGAAGAAAAAAACTAGGGCCTTAAAGAGGCAGAACTATTTTCTACTCTCAACTAGAAAATAGTGGATCTAGAGACTCAGATGTGACCAAAGTGCCTGTCTGAATCATACGCGCACACACACACACACACACACACACACACAGTTGGAAGTCTGTGGGACAACTTCCCTTTCATACTATTTTTTTTATTTATTTTATTGGGTATTTATTTCATTTACATTTCCAATGCTATCACAAAAGTCCCCCACATGCTCCCCCACCCACTCCCCCACACACCCACTCCCACTTCTTGGCCCTGTCGTTCCCCTGTACTGAGGCATATAAAGTTTGCACGACCAATGGGCCTCTCTTTCCACTGATGGCCGACTAGGCCATCTTCTGATTCATATGCAGCTAGAGACACGAGCTCTGGAGGAGTGGGGGGTACTGTTTAGATCATATTGTTGTTCCACCTATAGGATTGCAGATCTCTTTAGCTCCTTGGGTACTTTCTCTAGCTCCTCCATTGGGGGCCCTGTGATCCATCCAATAGCTGACTGTGAGCATCCACTTCTGTGTTTGCTAGGCCCCAGCATACTATTTTTTAACACACTAGAAAACCTAAGTAAATTCAGAAATTCAAATCCAATAGAATGACTGAACACACTTAAAAGCTGCTTTAATCCATGTAGACCTTGGATCATTGGAAGATTTAGATGAGCTCACATTTAGCCCTTCTCTCCACATTACAGTAGGGATTTAAAGAAAAGGTGAGTCTTGGAGATATAACCACCTAGCCTCAGACATGCCTACAGACTTTGGGGAAAATCCTTTCCTTCTTGGACTTGTACAGTCTAACTTAGTTTGAGAAAACAGACCCACAGCTGGCATTGCTTAAGAAGGCAACCAAAATTTATTTCCAGTTGTCCACAGCCACAAATGCCTCTGCCTTTTCAACCCCTATGATTCATGTTTTCACATAATTTTGTTCCTTTTATTATCGTGATATAAGCAGTTTCTGGGGATTTCAAGTGATCTTACAAAAGTCTTCTCCCAAGATGTAAAGTCCCAGGATCTCATAACTTAACCAGAACATCTCAGCTAAGATGTTTACCAGTGAAATCCCCATTCCAGAAAGCACCTCAAACTCTTTTCAGAACCCACGGTTGGCTTAAGAATACAGTCCTATGGCTGGGGAGACAGAAGATGGCTCAGTTGTTCGTTGCTATGCAAGCATGAGGACATGAATTCAATCCCCCGGAACTCCCATTTTAAAAGCTGGGCATGGTAACTCTAGTGCTGGTGCATCAGGGCAGCCAACAGAGCCAAATCAATGAGTTTCAGGCTTAGTGAAAAACCTCATCTAGAGTAAAGGTAGCTATTAGTGAAGAAAAAATGGCAACCTGGGGCCTCCACATACACATGCAGGCATTCATGAGTCCCCACATGTACAAACCCACAAGCACATACAAAACACACACACACACACACACAGACAGTGGGGGAGTGGTGTGGAGACACTCTAGTCCTCACCTCATACAAACAAGGGCTTTCTGTGTTCTAACAGGGTGGGTTAGAAAAGTAAAACACATTAATGCTAAATAATTGTGGTTAAGAAATACACAACCAATTAGGGGAAAAGGAAAGTCCCATCTTTCACACAGTGCATAACTCCTAGGAGTTTATACTTCTATCATTTCTAGAAAATGTTCTCTGATGTCACCCATACAATTTCTCCTTGTTATCCATTCTATTTATCTAAAACAAAATGCCTTTTTAATGTCCCTCCCCTCCTGTGTATCTGTTTAATTACTATTATGGCTCATTTGCACTAAGCCCAAATGGAAGCCAGCCTATAGCAGTGGGGTTTGGTGGTGTTTTTTCCAAGGTCAACTCTTACGCAGCTGTTCGTGCTGAGCCATCTCCAGCTAATAGCAGCTGCCCAGCGTGTATGTTATGTTAGAGATGTTCTCTTGCTGCAGAGCTCAGAGAGCTTGCTGTTCAGCCAAAAGAAATCCTCCAGGGAAAAGAGTCAGAGTGAATGTCACGTGCCTGCTTTGGGGGCACCCCTTTAAACTGTATTTCCACAGGAGCTAATGGAAACCAGTGCAATTTGTCAGCTAAGCCTGTGGTTTTGCGACCCCTGTCTCCCTGTTTCTTCAATAAACAAGAGGCTACCCCAAAAAGCTAGAATGTACTAAGGACATTTTTTTTTCTGAGAAAAAAAATATAAAAATTTGTGAATGGCTAATGATTAGGAAAACAAGGGAAAAGTTGAGATAATACCAGTAGCTCAGAGAACTTGGGGGTTCATTTCTTGATTATTGTAGAGTTTGAGATTCTTATTAATTTAATGTAATTTGCCAAGGAAGAGGAGAGAAAGAGAAGAAGAAGAAGGAGGAGGATAGGGGGAAGAGGAGGAGAGGGGGAGGAGGAGGAAGAGGAGGAGGAGAGGGGGAAGAGGAGGAGAGGGGGAGGAGGAGGAAGAGGAGGGAGGAGAAGAAGAAGAAGAAGAAGAAGAAGAAGAAGAAGAAGAAGAAGAAGAAGAAGAAGAAGAAGAAGAAGAAGAAGAAGAAGAGAAGAAGAAGAAGAAGAAGAAGAAGAAGAAGAAGAAGAAGAAGAAGGAAGAAGAAGAAGAAGAAGAAGAAGAAGAAGAAGAAGAAGAAGAAGAAGAAAGAAAGAAAGAAAGAAAGAAAGAAAGAAAGAAAGAAAGAAAGAAAGAAAGATTGATTTTGCTGTGTTCTGTTTGGTAGAACACCACACATAACTGTGAAGCTGTAGCAAAATCATTGTTGTTACCTCAAACACCACTGTAGCCAAGCCATACACTTTGAACAATGACAGAGCCCACCAATGTCCTCCATTCACTGCAGTGCTGCACAAGCAGACAAGAACTCCTCATAGCTAAGAACATATGCAGCTTAGAAGAGTCAAAGGAGGAACTAAGGGTGCTGCAGCAACCCTTTATAGCTAGTGGACCCTCTGCCTTTCTGTTCTCTCTATGTGAGAAATTCCTGGAGGTTAATGATTTTGTATATATCTCAAACACTTGAGCAAAACCAAGTTCTGGATGTCTACAGCAGCAGCAATCCAGCCATGTTATCCTGGCCTTCTAGTCTCCTGGTTCTTACTCTCTCTCATTTTTTTTTTTTATTTCTGAAACACAGACTCACCTTCCAAATGAAATTCTTAGATAAATTCCCCTGTCCTAGACTCTACATTCAGGATAATTTAAGATAAGATAATTAATGCTTCCATAGCTGCCTTTTACAGAACAAAACATACTTTAGAACCAGTTATGGTAAAAATCATGTCTAGTTTGGGGACACTAGCATGTGTTTATTTAATATTTCAAAAATTGATTGATAGTGGAAGAATTGTCCTTCTCAAGTTTCCTGCTTGCCTGTGCTTATTGCTTATGCATATTGCTCCTGAGCATCATAGATAAAACTCATAAGAGAAACTCAGCCATTGTAAATACAGGAGAACATAGCCTTTGCCCTTCTTGTCTGCCTTGCTTTCAGTATGCCAAAGATACATAATGGCCATAGGCTTTTGAAGGAGATGGGGAGGCTTCATACACTTTTCTCTTCATAGAAACACCTAAAAGAAAAACTGGTTAAAAGTAATGTTATTTGAGATATAGAAGATAGAGGCTAAAGCAACCTGGAAAACTGCAAACTCCAAGTGGTAGGACATTTTGTGTTAATTTTGTTACTCTTCCCTTACATTGCTTCTGACTTAGATGGTTCATGATGATTTTGGTTAGGAGGGGTCAACACCTCCCTATATTTCCCCTTGAATCGAGGGTAACAGTATGATCCTCTTTTTTTCTTTTTCTTTTTTCTTTTCTTTCTTTTTTTTTTTTTTTTTTTTTTTTTACCTTTCTGGAGACTTGATCCAAGGCATCTGAGTTGCAGCTGTCTATTAAGGGTAGTTGAACATCTAGACTCAAACTCAGACAGGAGAAGATCTGAGAAGTTCTATGCTTTCTTCTTAGGCTAATTTAAGACTCTAAACAAATCTGGTAAAATCAGAACTCTATCACAAAGCCTTTTACTGGTAATTGATAGCATGAACCTGGGAGAGCAGAGCCTAAAAATGAGGCGAACTAAAGTCTTGTGCAATATCCAACTTTATTTAAAGCATCAGACAATTTATACTCTGGAGATTAAGAAGCGTCACCTGAGTAAAGTTCTCATGTGTTCAAGCTGTATTCAATCACAAGAACAGACCACATGTAGCTAAAACATGTTTATTCATGCAGGCTTGTGAATAACAACAACTGGAATAAAGTCACTCCTATCTGCTACACCTGGGAGGGACATGAAAACACAGTCCAAGAAAGATTCCTTGTTTTTGATGGAACTGAGGACACAAGACTTTTGTTTTCTTAGAGTTTTCTCACACACTCATAGTTCCCCTTGCACACTCTATTCTTAGACTGTGTTCTGACACAAAGCCAATCTTCAAAAACATGCATAGGTCCCTTTCCCCCTAAATGCTGAATTTTTAGCAATGACTATGAATTCACAAGGTAAGTATATGTGTATGTGCACACACACATACACACAAAAAACCAAACTAGCAAAAAAACAAAAACAGAAAACCAGGACAACATTTAAGGAAAGAAAATAGGTGATTTTAAAAAACCCTGCAAACCCACAAAATGAGTAGATTTTTAAGCCAGGTATAGTGGTTTAAGTTTACAATTTTTGTATTCAGGAGTTTGAGACAGAAGGATCACCAGTTTGAGGCCTACCTCAGTTACATAGTGAATTACAGGCCAGTCTTACTCACATACACACACACACACACACACACACACACACACACACACAGAGAGAGAGAGAGAGAGAGAGAGAGTGTGTGTTTTAAAACTCATTAAAGTCTTTGGAGAGAGAAAGAAAAGCATGAGGGAAGAAGTAAACCAAATGACCAACTGTATGTAAATGAAATGAGAATGAGGAGCAAAAAGTATGAAAGAAACTAAACAAAATCTACAACAACTAAACTAAAAATTAACTAGCAGGTCTCATCAGGACACTTGAGCAGGCAAAGAGTATCATATATTGAAATACAGGAAATTATATATACTGGATGTTATCAAGTCTGAAGAGGAGAAAGGAAGAATGAGCTGAGCCTAAGAAACTTATGATACATCAGGAAGAAGACCAGTATATGCTGTTGGAAAGAAGAATGGGAGGAAAAGATCAGAGCTTACAAAAACAACAACAGCAGCTGAAAAGTTCTCAAATTTGAGAAAAGATGTACCTACCTACAATTTTAAGAAGACCAGTAAGCTCCAAATAGAAAAAAACTGAAAAGATGTATGCTGCTAAATATTTTAGAGGAAACCTTTACAATTTTAAGATAAAAGTGACTCATAATGTTCAAGGGGCTTATTAATATCATCAGATAACTTGAAGTATAGAAGGCTGTGGGATGATATATCTGAAGTGACTTTAAAGATGTAATTATACAGCAAAGCCATGAAACGACTTTGTCTTAACTACTAATTAATTACTTTAGACATTTTAAATCTGCCTAAACTAAATGCACTGATGAACAAATGGAGTTTAAAATACATGGCCCAACTACATGCTACCTACCAGAAACTCACAGTACATGGGGGGGGGGCGGGGGATACAAAAGGGTGGTATAAGGTTTTCTTACAAGAAGTAACTGAAAAGAAGAAGAACTGATGACTCCTTCTTCTCCTCCTTTCTTCTTCTAACACCAAAGAGCCTCATGGCCAATGACACCAGTGCAGCTGGAGGGCCTGGAGGACCAGGGGGCCCAGGATTAGGAGGGAACTCCTTTAGTGGCAGATTTGGCAGCAGTCTTTGGGACTGTGGTCTTGGCAGAGGCCATAGCTGTGGTTGAGGCTGCAAGGCTCTTAGAAGTAAAGCCGAAAACAAGGACTGCATCTCTGTTACCAACCTGGACTGCCTGGCTAAGGACACAGAGATCAAGCCATTGAAGGAGATCTACCTGTTCTCCCTGCGCATTAAGGAACCCGAGATTATTGACTTTTTTCCTGGGCACATCCCTAAAGGGTGAAATTCTAAAGATGCCAATGCAGAAACAGACTCAGGCTGTCCAATGAACCAGGTTCAAGGTTTTTGTTGCTATTGGGGTCTTGGTGTTAAGTGCTCCAAGGAGGTAGCCACTGCTATCCGAGGTGCCATCATCTTGGCCAAGCTTTCCATCATTCCTGTGTAGAGATGCTACTGAAAGAACAAGATTGGCAAGCCCCACAGTGTTCTACACAAGTTGACAGACCACTGTGGCTCCGTGTTGGTGTGTCTCATCTCTGCCCCCAGAGGAAGTGGCATTCTTTCTGCTCCAAGAAGCTGATAATGGGCAACTTTGCCAAGGCCACCTTTGATGCTGTCTCCAAGACCTACTTGATCCTTGACCTCTGGAAAGAAACTGTTTACCCAGTCTTCTTATCAGGAATTTACAAATCATTTTGTGAAAACCCATACGAGAGTCTCTGTTCAAGGACCCAGGACCCAGCTGTGGCTACCACAAAAGGGTTTTATTAAAAAAAAAAAAAAAAAAAAAAAAAAAAAAAAAAAAAGAAAAGAAATGAATGTTAAAAAAGAGCTGCTGATGTTAACACCAAACAAAATATACTTCAGGTCAAACACTGCAGGAATGATGAAGGTTATCATAAATTGATTAGGGAGTCAATTTGTCAAAAAGATGTAACAAGTATAAACTCCAAACATAATAATTTATTATTGACAGATTTGAAATAAAAATAGTTCTACAATATGGTAGACAATTCTAGTACTGTATTTCTGCAATCAACAAAACAACCAAACAGATTGATTAGGAAATAAAAATCTTGAATAATAATTGAAATCAATTAGATATATATGGGTGTATGTTATATGCACACACATATTTTAGTCATTATATTCTTTATTACTGTCATGTCATTATTATCCTGACCTCATGCAGCAGTGTGAATTAAACTATATGTAACTGTAGAGGAAATAGCCCAGGTTGCAACAGTTATTGTATGTGTGTATGTGTTATGTATTTGTTACATATATGTGTGATATATGCATATAGATAATATGCCTGTGTATATATTATATAATAAATACAACATGTTTATTATGTGTACAGTAACATATATAATTCTATGCAATAACAGGAAAACATTTATTTTTCAAATGCACACGAAACATTTTCCATCAAACACCAAATGACTGAAATTATACAATCTTTCCCAACCTCAATGAAACAAAACCAGAAATGAATAACAGAATAAATCTGAAAGGAATCCATAGGTATGTAGAAAGTAAATGCATGCTTTCTTACTTTGAGAACTTCAAATAATGTTTTTGATCATATTCACTCCAACTGCAACCTAACTCCGTCCCCAAATCTCTAACTTCACATCCTTTCCTTTTTTCTCTTTTGCTTTCTTTTTCAAATAACCTACCTAGTAGAATTTATGCTGCCCATGTATTCATGGATATTGGGCCATCCAATGTAGTGTGGTTCATCAGCAAGGAGACAACTCTTAAATAAAACTGACTCTCCCTTATCCAGAAGCTATCAAGGGTTCATAGCTCCTTAGTTATTGTGAATGTCTCATGAACCCTTCCCCTACATGCTAGGATGCTAGAATGTTGACTGGCTTGGTTGTGTGAAGGCTTCTACATATGTTGTAAAATTTTGAGTTCAGTGTTCTTGTCATATTCAGAAGGTACCATTTTGCTCTGGTTTTCCTCAACTTCTGGCTCTTACAATCTTTCTGAACACTCACCACAATGGTTCCTTAGCCTTGTGGGGTTTAGGGTGAGACAAATGTCCTGTTTGAAGCTGATCACTCTACTATCACTTATTCTCTGAACTTTGGCCAGATTTGAGTTTCTGAGATAACCACCATCAATCACAAAAGAAAATTTTCATGCATGCCTTTAATCCCAGCACTTGGGAGGCAGAGGCAGGTGGATTTCTGAGTTCTAGGCCAGCCTGGTCTACAAAGTGAGTTCCAGGACAGCCATGGCTATGCAGAGAAACCCTGTCTCGAAAAACCAAAAAAAAAAAAAAAAAAAAAAGAAAAGAAAAAAAAAAGAAAGAAAGAAAGAAAGAAAGAAAAATTTCTGATGCTGTACTAATCTGTGGATATAGAGACACAAATTAAGAAGATACTTTGATAGTATGCCCATTGAGCAAAATGTTGTAGCAGGTTCATTACTCAGCCTGTGAGTTCCCCAAGATGGGTTCTTAGACAGATTTACAGCACCAGAAATATGATTCCTCTTTGGAGAGAGCCTTAAATCAACCAGAAAGCTGTTGGTTGCTCATATCACATCCATGCCACTGTTGCATTCATGGGCATATCTTGCCACACTCATTATTTTTGTAGTTCACAGGGTTCACAGTTGGGTGAGACTCCTGACAACTTTTCCTCTCAATAGTTTATATTGCACTTCCCAGTAGTATGAAAGCTTACCAGCAGGAAGGAAACTTCCTGATCAGTATCACCTTTATTTTTCCATGTTCTTGAAAAAAATATATAGTATCTTTGGCAATACTGGTTGGTCATCAAGTTCTGGCAGGTAACCAAGAGCAAGGTGTCTTTAAGACTCCCTAAACAGCATACTCTTAAGCACCTCGTCAAAGAAGAAATGCAGAAGAATTACAATATACATGGAAGTAAGTGAGTTCAGAACACAGGATGAGAAAATGTATAAAATGTAGTAAAACTAAGCTAGGAGAAAATTTTACATCTATAAGCATGTACATTTAAAAAATAAGAAAGCTACAGATTTGTACTTTAGTGGTGGCATGCTTATTTGACATGCATAAGGCCCTGGGTTTTATTTGAAGGAGGAAGAGAAGTGTGCCCTTCCCCCAGCCTTGAGTAGGCTAAAACAACACCCTCACCCCATCCCCCATGGTTTTACAACCCAGCTGGAGTGACCTGGCCTCACTGCATTTGCAGCTTCCTACAGGAGCTTTGAGGAGTTGACAGCCTGCTGAGCTTGTTTTGCAACTCAAACCAGCTGAAACAAATGATGGGTCTGTGGGTTTTCCCCATATAAAGGCAGAACTGAAAATTAAACCTTAGGCCTTGGTCAGAAACCTTTGTCTTGGCTTCATCCTTCTCTTGCCTGCCTGTGCCTTTTCATTTCCAGCCTCCTTTTCAGGTATGCCCAGTTCATCCATGGCTGCTGGACAGCTACAAAGAAGGGAGGGAGAATTCAAATGTTATACCTTAAGCAATATAAAAAATATATTGTTTGATAATTTGTTTTCTAAGACTTTGAAGGCTAAATGTGTCTCCTGATGGTATGACCTACTCTGGATTCAAGTTTTTCAACATCTATAGCTCTGAATTTCTCTAGTCCACACTTTCAATTTCAAGTAGGATATCTTTACACATGTGTCCCATGTGTTCAAAGCCAGTGTCTCCACTTGTACCAAACTTATTTTGCCTTTTGTGGTTCAAATCTCAAAATAAAAAGAGTTCTATACTTCTTTTGACCGTTCTCCACTCCCCACCCTACAGACAACTGGGGACAGTGTCTCTACTTTCCCTAAATGCTGGCTCTCACAACCTCTACCACAAAGGTCTGCATGCCTCTGTCTATTACTAAACCATTGTTCCCTCCTGCTCTCAGAACTGTGTACTGACTACTAAAATGGCTCTCTGCTGGGACTACCTTTTGTTTCTTTCTTGTGAGAAGATTAACTGTTAATGGAATGAAGGATGAGGAGAGAGCTAGGTTAGTAAAGTGCTTACCACACAACAACAATGACCTTTACTCAATCTCCTGAACACATGTAAAAAGCTGAATACATGTCACATGTATGTAATCCTAGTGCTGGGTACGCTGAGCAGACAGCCCATGGGGAATGACACCTAAGGTTGTCCTCTGGCCTCCACATGCACATATTTACATGTATACATACAAACATGTTCCCACTTGTTCATACACACATATGTGAGCATAAGTTCTAAGACGAGAGAGCGAAGAGAGGAGAGAGAGAGAGAGAGAGAGAGAGAGAGAGAGAGAGAGAGAGAGAGAGAGAGAGAGACAGCTGACCTGAATCTTTTATTGATTGCTGGCTATTTGTAGTTTGGTGAATCACATACTCCATATATTCTTTGTTGTACTGATCTGTAAAATGAGCTTCAATTATTCTTACCTCATGGTTTAACATGATAATTCAACAGTTCTTACAAATCAATTAGAATAGTTACATGAATAAAACAGATGTTCAATAAGGGATGATGATGGTGGCTCATTTATCTTTCTGAATTTTAGAGCTGATAAAGTCATCCTATAATCAAAAGTAGAGGCTTCTTTTGTATGTAAAATAAAGTCTTAATTCCTTCAAGATTAAGACTCTTTCTGGCCTTGATCCTTACTATGCTCTTTATATATACTCTACAGTCTGACCACACGGATCTGTTTGAGGCTCATAAAATGTGTTCTTTACATTGCTACACCATGAATTTTTCTAGGTAGTTGTTCTCTTTGGAAGCTTTACCCATCATCATCTTTGGAAACCTACTTGTATGTCAGAGTTCAGGTCAAATGTAACTCCCTCAGCCCCAGAAAGCCCTCACAGAATATACTGTTATGGGTCACTTTCTCCCATCTGGACTCTTGTTCTGTCTCTTTTGACTTTAGCGATTACCACAGTATTTATCAGGCAGGTAGCCGTGGGTACTAATCTTATGTCTGCAAGCAATACTCAAAAGGCATCTTTGTAACATTGTACCTAAAGAGCTACACTGTCTAACAGAGCTCTTCCTCACTGTCCACAGAGCCAACATTCAATGGGTGACTCTGGATGCTGAATCTATCTGAATTTACTTTTTCTTTCCTAAATTGATTCGGGGTTTTGTTGTTGTTGTTGTTTTATTAATTTTTGTTTCAAATGTTGCCCCCCTTCCCGGTTTTCCCTTCCAAACCCCCCCCCCTATTCTGTCTCCCCTACCTTTTGCCTCTGTGAAGGAGCTCCTCTACCCACCCACCCACCCCCACCTCACCACTCTAGCATTCCCCTACACCACTCTAGCATTCCCCTAGCATCAAGCCTCCACAGGACCAAGGGCCTCCCCTCCCATTGATGCCAGATAACACAATCCTCTGCTACTTATGTAGCTGGAGCCATGGATCCCTCCATGTGTACTCTTTGGTTGGTGGTTTAGTCCCTGGGAGCTCTGTGGGTTCCAGTTAGTTGATATAGTTGTTCTTCCTATGGAATTGCAATCCCCATCAGCTCCTTCAGTCTTTCCCCTAACTCTCCCATTGGGGTCCCTGGGCTCAGTCTGATGATTGGCTGTATCTGCATCTGTGTTAGTCAGGTGCTGGCAGAACCTCTCAGGAGACAACTATACCACGCTCCTGTCAGTAAGAACTTCTTAGCATCAGCAATAGGGTCAGGGTTTTGTGTCTGCAGATGGGATGGATCTCTAGATCTCCTCCTATCTAGGTGGAGATGAGGCATCTCTGGAGGGCCTTTCCTTCAGTCTCTGCTCCATTTTTTGTTCCTATGTTTCCTTTAGACAGGAACAATTCTGGATTAAAAATTTTGAGATGAGTGGGTGGCCACATCCCTCAACTGGAGACCATGCCTAACCACTGGATATAGTCTCTACAGGTTCTATCTCCCCTTTGTTGGTTATTTTGGCGAATGTCATCCCCAGTGGGTACTGGGAACCTCTCGCTTCCCTGACATCTGGGACTTACTAGTAGCTACCCCCAGTATAGAGTATGGACTAAGAAGGGGGGGGGGGGGAGAGAGAGAGAGAGAGAGAGAGAGAGAGAGAGAGAGAACTTTCCTCTTAAATTCTAAGAGGAATATCTTGAAAGTTTTCTTCAGCCTTTTGACATTTATCATTAAATCTGGCCCTAGGCTTTCAGCACCCATCCTTGGTCCCAAAAAGTTGAGAGTGACTAAAGGAGCTGCTGCAGATGGCTGATGGTTTTGGGAAACTGTTATCCAGCACATATTAGCCAAGTCCTCTGAGCAAAGAGAGTGGTGGTGTCCGTCATGCTCAGTTCAGCCTACTCATACAGGCAGTGGACTTTCTTGGTTTCATTCTGAATCCAGAAGGTCACACTGTGTCTCCTATGCTGCCTTAGAATGGACCACATGTGTCTCCTTTGCTGTCTTAGAATGGACCACATTGTGTCTCCTTTGCTGTCTTAACTTGTTAATGGCAAACTGTTGTTGAATCAGGACACCTGGAGTGCTAGCCATCTGTCCAGGGATTTAACTATATCAATGTGAATACAGGTTTCTTGGCATCCAAGTGATCTCAGTTGTATTAGGGAGAAGGAGGGTGACAGGCAGCGGACAAGCTAAGAGTCTGTGATCATAAGAGGGTGAGGGCCAAGATCAGTGATTAGGGAAGGTTCTTAGAAGAGGTCATGTTCTGGCTGAGAAATAAAGCAGTATTCGGATTTAAGTGAACTGAAGAGATGGCATGGGACAGAAAAGACAGAGAAATGCAAAGGATTAGAACCGCGGAGGAACGACAACTAAATCAGGAATTCCCTGTTATAGCAGATTCAGACACATTATTACTACATCAGGTCTGTCAGGTGGAGAACATTATCAGTTCCATTTTCCAGAGGAAGGACTGGTGGAACACGGAGATTTAATAGCTTGCCCAAGACAGCTTTGCTTCCCCAAGATACTGCTCTCTGGGTTTCCAGCCCAGAAGAGATGTGCTCCCAGCCCACACTCCAAGAAGATATCTTTCTATACACAAACCACAAAGTCCTGCAGAAACATAGCACTTCTTGTAAACCAACCCAGACTCTAACCTGAAGTCCCAGGATGTTTTCCACCACTACCATCCAAGCACAGGCCTTTCTGAGGTGTGGCATCTTGTTTCTAAGGTGGAAAGAGACACTTATGAACAAAACTGCATTTAAGACACAAATGAGAGAGAGAGAGAGAGAGAGAGAGAGAGAGAGAGAGAAGAAGAACCCTGTGATGAGTTCAGTGTAAATGAGTCAGAAACATATGGATCCAATGAACTTGAAAAAGCTCACTGGAGTTCAGAGCAAAGGGCAGAAACCTTTGCAGGAAATCACAGTTGGAGATTTCTCTAAGCCCAGTTCCATTAGTTCTTGCCAGCCACAGAATAGGGCTGGTGAATGAGTCTCCATGGAAACCACTAAGGAAGAGTAAGGGTCACTCTGTCCCAATTCCTCAAGGTCCGCCTTAGTCATTTTCCAAGCAGCTAGTACAAATACCTTGCTCCATGCAAGCCCATTTCCTGGATATCCCAATCAGGGAATGGGCTGGAACACCCAATCCAGCTGGTCATTTCTTCTTAGAAACTCAACCTTCCCAACTCCCAAAAAAACGTACAAGTTGAACTGAAATCCCTACTTTTTCTTCAGAATCTCCTCCCCTTGGATTCAACCTCTCTAGATAAGGTTAAAGTCATGCTAGGCTTCTTATCAACTGATTGGAAGGTTAGGCTTGTGGTCATTGGCTTTGGAAGATGAAATACCAACCACGGTCCTTTTTGGAAGCACCAGGTGGGAAATGAATGTACACAAAACTATTGAAAATGTTCAGCCAAACATGAAACACTATCCAAAAAAGACCCAGATCCTGACGTATCAGTTCGGTTGAGTTACATCAGCCATGAAAACAAATGCAGGCCAGGAGGCCTGGAGCCCAGAGAGATGAAGCTTGGTTAATGGAAAGCAGGCAAGTGGCAGGTGTGTTTCCCTGGGCAAAGCCATGTTTAGTACATCCCTACTCTACCCATACCCCCAACCTCAGGGTGAATGACAGTCTGCTCAAGGCATCGGGCCAACTCAAGAGTCCAGCTTAGTATCGGCTAGGTTTCCATTTTTTATCCACTTGAGTGCATCTTCTAGATAAAAACCCAAGCCTCTGCTGTGTTCTGATTTTTCTTGCTCACAGTGGAGTTGCTATGGAAACAGGCCTTGCTCATCCACCACTGGACTAGTCACGTTTCGGGGGTGGGAAGGACTAAGAAAAAATGAGCAAGTGGAACAGTATTCTCCCCAAACGGTGCTTTAAATTGAAATCATCTGTTCTGCAGCCCGGCCTCCTCAGCCCAGCCACACCCGTGCAGCTGTGAAGGTGGGCGGGCCAGCCAGGCCAGCCGCCTGCTTAGAGAGGGTCAAACCTCTGTGGTGGTAAGGTGATATGCTGGGAAGAATTTTGCTCTGGACTGGTTTTTTTTTTTTTTTTCTTCTTCTTCTTCTCTGTTTCTTATTTACTAATTAGCATTTTAATGGTGTGCATTTACGGGCTGTACTATGAAAACCCGATACATGTACATAATGTGTAATGATCAAATCAGGGTAATTAATATTTCCATCTCCTTAAGCATTTTTTAAAAATGTAACTCACTCATAGTGACTGTACATTTCAGAGGGAACATTTAGAACACTTGTCAGAACCTTCTTCTCTACCTTTAATCTTCACACTCATATGGACTTCACCGGAAAGTCCACGTTGGCCTTTGTGTGTCTTCTCCAGCGGCCCAGAAACCAGGATGAACCCTGGAGACTGGCTCAGGGCTGGGTTTTCCAGGCATTTTCTGTGGCCCTGAATGTCTCTACTGCTGTCCCGATGGGTTTTCCCACTTGTGGTTACCTGCAATTCATGAGGTTAGGACAGAGCCCTTTTGTACTTAAGGCAAAGAACCCACATTAAGGGAATGCGTGTGCCAGAACAGAACAGACCAGACCAGGAGAGGAGACAGAAGCAGGCAAGTGTAAGAAGGTGGTCCTGATGAGGCCTGTGGAATGGGCAAGGGGAGAATGCAGGAAGCCAGCCAGCTTAAGGATAAACTACACACATGCTCCATGTGAGCCTCAGCTGCAGGGTCGTTATGCTAGACCTGGAAAAGAAGGGCTTGGGGGAGCCTAGAAAACCTAGCTAAGGGGTGCAGACAGTGGGCACAGTTGGAGGTCAGACAAGAGTTTGTTGTTGGGCCAGTCTATGCCAGGCCCAACTCTAGGTTTCAAGGACATGGTGTGAAGTCAGAAGTAGTATGGGGTAAATGACATAAGCACCGTCCAAAGGAGTTATCCTTAGTCATTCCTTCACCTGGCTCCTAAGCATGCTGCCTGGAGTCAGAGTCCCAGGCCCTCTGGTTCAGGCCATCTTTCATCATTCCTGCCTGCAGGGCTTCCATACTAGCTGAGATGTGATGGAGTATTGAACACCTAGGACTGCAACACAGTGTGGGCTGCCCAGGGCAGATGAGCTGGGTCCTAGTTTCCACAGCTGTCACCCCTACCCCAATAGCATTGCTACACAGATAAACAAGAGGATTTCCAGAAAGCTCACTGGTAGGCAGGGTTGCAGGGGTGTCTGGAATTGGATTGAATACAGCCAGTCCTCTCAGAGGGAGACTCTTTGGGGGCCCTGGTTGAGCCAGTGCCTTAGAGCTGCTATGCTGTTGCTCTGTCCGCCGGCAGAGCACATCTGGAAAGTCTATTGGACAGACACGAAAAGGTGACTAGGAGCAGGATGGAGAACAATGGGCTGAAGGTGCCGAAGTGAGGTCAGGATTTGCTGGTGGGCTTCTTGCCCAGCTTAATTGTTTTCATTCTCAAAATGATTCCTAACAGCTGGCCCAATGCTCGTCATGTGCGGATTCCACAAGCAGCTGGGAGAAGCCAAAGGGCTGGGCAGAAGATCTGGGAGTCCACCACCTGCCTTGTCAAGCTAGGCTCAATGAAGATGGGCTGAAGGAGGCAAATGGGCCCATCTGTCCTGCCTTGTGTGGGTGGATGCTTTGAATCCAAGATGAGTTCAGGCTTTCATGCCACAAACGCCCTCCCTGCCCCTGCCTTATGCACAGGGTGGCCACTTGGAGGCCTTTCCCTGGACACCTGAGTTGTGACCTAGCCTCTGAGTTCCTGTTGTCTATGGCTAGCTTTCTCAGGTGGCCAGGGCAGAGGGCCAGAGGTCAAAGATTAAATACAAATTTCAGAGAAGAGAAATGGGCAACATTTTAGCCTGTGTCTTTGTGCAGCTGGCCTGACCCTGGCAAATCATAGGACGCATGCTGTCCTTTGGTCACAAGAGGATCGGGACACAGCGTGGGACTGAATAGTGTAACCCCCTCTGCCCTGACAGTACCATCAGGTGCAAAGAGCTTCAGTTTTCAGCCCTGGAGCAGTCAGGCTGTGTGAGGAACCACACTGTTGTGTGTATCTGTGCTCTCTGCCTCTGGGCTGACACAGTTTTCAAGGCAGGGGCTACTTTGTTCCACTGTGATGATCAGCACTGATTGTCAACTCGATGGGACCTAGAATCAATCACTTAGAGAACAAACCACTGCACATCCCAAACTCAGGACTTAAGGACCCTCCAGCACAATTCTATCTCAGCTGGTATCATTCATTGTACAACCTACCATGTGCCCAGCAGACATTAACACACGTTCATCTTCTCATTTAACCTGGGCCCCTCTTGTTTGTCTCCATCATCCTGACACCAAAGCTCTTAGCAGCCCTGTTTGCTATAACTTGGAGGCTTGGTACTCACTCTCTTGATGCATTCCTCCCTGACTTTTGCTCATTTATGACACTCAGAGGCTGAACTCAGTCCTTTGATCAACATGCTAGTCTATGCGTGGACTGTGTGCAAAGTACTATGCTGGAGTTCCTTCCTCCTCTGACCACTCTCTTGAAACAACAGGATGAAGCAGCATCTGGCCAAGCTTCATGACAAAGATCCTGTGTGAGGTCCAGAGGCCACAGCTGAGTTGAGCCAACTGCCTGGCCTCCAGGTTCCAGCCAAATATGGACCAGGTCAAACAGAACAGCAACAGGACATACTGCACCAGTGGAATGCTCAGCCCAGCCCTGCTGGCTGGGTCACTCCTGGCCTTCGCTGCCCACTTGTAAGTAGGTCACTTGGCACTTTAGAAATGTCCTGAGTAACCTTACCATTAAGTTTGTGCGGTGAAGCTTGAGGTTTGCTCTAGAACCTGATCACTCAAGAGTCTCAAAGGCTTTGACCTTTGAGCAGGTCATGAATGTGCAAAAGTCAAGGAGGATTGCATCAAGAGCGTGAGTACTGAGGCTCCAAGTTAGAGCAAGCAGGGCTGCTAAGAGCTTTGGTGTCAGGATCATGAAGACAAACAAGAGTAGCCCATCAGGGTTGAGTTCTCTTTGGAGCGTGTTTTGAGTCTGCCAGCAAGGGCTATTAGACACCATCACAGAATGCTGGCCAACAGCTGGACTTCTTTCCTAGGGGACCCATTAACACATTACATTTTGGAGACAGGATTTGGAGAAGATGATCTGTCAATCACACTGTTCCCTTTCAGCTGTTGAGTCCCCAAGAATGTTGGAAAAGGACCCACATCTCAGAGGGTCTCTTCTTGGCCGTGGTAGGTGCCCATATGATCAAAGATGGATATGTGATGGGATGGGGTCCGTCTGCCTGGGGTAGATTGCACCAACAGCCTGCAACAACAAAAGAGCTCTACCAGAGATAAACCAATACTTGGCGAAAGGCAGTGGTGTTAGTCACTTGGGGTATGATACGCAGAAGAAGGGCATGGCCCTTCTCAAGTTGAATTTGGCTATGTAAACCTGTCAGAGGGAAGCCAGCCCTCAATGGTAAGGCTGTACTGGTATGAACCCTGAGGTCACCCAGCTCTACAAACACTTCAACCTTGTGATTTTGAAGCAGAGAGCGATCTCAACTTCTCCACTCCATACACCTCCCTTCCAACACCCAATCCCTGTTAACCCCAGCAATGACTCAAATCAGAAGTGGGGCAGAGAGTAGTTCCAGGGACCAGTGATAACAAGGTCTAGGAGACGGCAGCTGTGCATAGCTGTAGTGTGTGAGAAGTTGCTGACCTATTATTCTACTCTAAGGTGACCTTTCTTGATTCCCATCTCTCCATTTTCCCAGGCCAGTCAAAGATCAAATCCATGGGCTACGGCTTACCGGAGACAAGCATCATATCCACAGAGGGATTCAGGCTGTGGTTTGCAGTGGTAACCAGTAATCTGAGCTGTCTTCTAGAACAGCAGGAAGTACACTGAATCTCCAGTGTGTCAGGCACGCAGTTGTTAGGACTGTCACCTCAAAGGGCAGCCCATGTGACCTGAGTAATTTTAGCTTCCCCTCGGATCCATGCGCCTTTCCCAGGCACAGTCATGGCATGACAATTAAATGGCTGCAATGTGCTCATAGCAATTTATTTGCTTCCTCTGACAACTGAGAAAGGGAAAAAAAGAATTAATTACCATCTCAGGAAGATGAACAATGAAGGGGAACAGGGACACTTGAGGTTATTCTAGGGTCTTAGAAGTACAAGCATCTAAGGGGCTGAGCCTTATTGGCTAGGACCTCTGGTATGAAAAACTGGAGGGACTGGGTCCTCTGGATGGGTTTCACAGAAGCAGCTCAGAAGAGAAGGGCCTTGGAAACGCCCCTCTCCCCCATTCTATAAAAAGGTATATGGAAAAGGTGTTCCCACATTATAAATGCGTGGTTGTGGATTTAAAACTTACATGGTTTTGTGTTTCACAGAATCATGAACTTATAACATGAGGACGGGGTAAGGCCTACTCTTTGCTGGGTGTAGACTGTTCTCTGCAGAGACATAGGTCTCTTTCTAGGAGCAGGAACCCTATTACTTATAGCGCAAGTTCTGTATTTGTGGATGGCTATGTATTTTAGATGACTTTTCTTTATATCAAGCTCCAATTAATTTCCCCAGACCTTCCAGCCACCGCTGTAAATGTGTCCTCTGGAGCTCCAAGAAATCCATTTGTCCCTCATCCCCTCTGTCTTCTTTCGGGTCTTTGAAGATGGCTATCACATGCCCTGCCTACCTGCCTATCTTCAGGCAGATATGTTGGCTTGCCAAACAACCTAATTTCATAAGCCATAGGCTGTGGGTTTCTCCCAGTGGGGCAGTTTCTGCCAAGGCCACAGTTGTGCCGTTCTGCACTTACCAGTATACCCACCTTCCTTGCCTGACTGTGCCCCCATGGTAGTTGTACAGATGGTAAACAGCCAGGCAGAGCCCTAACCTCCCTCAGTCTCTGAGGGAAGAGTCTGGTCCTGCTTGGAGAAAAACTCACTGGTGCTCAGAGATGCAGAGACGGGCTAATGTCAGACCCAGAGCTCCAGAATAGAAGCAATAAACCGGGTCAGTACTAGTAACTATTTTCCAAGGAAGGAAGGCAGGCAGGCAGGCAGGCAGGCAGGAAGGAAGGAAGGAAGGAAAGAAAGAAGACAGGCAGAAAAGTTGGGGTAAGGGCAGAAATGGGCATTTCTATAGATTGTAAGGCATTACAATTCTACTCCTTCTCTGGTTCACAACATAGAGTCCATCCAAACCCAGCACACTGGACCTCATCTGGAAGTTCTAACCAGAGCTGTGTACACTGGCATTTTACCCAGAGCTGTATACAGTGTCTGGTCTACTCATTCTTACTCTAGTACTTGCCATCGCTGCTGCTGCTCCTCCTCCTTCAGGCCCATATCATCTCTCGCCTTCCCCTCTTCCTCCTTCTCCATCTTGCCCAAGGTCACCATTCACGGGCTTCATCTCCACATGTCCCTGGATATGACATTGGGACGACTAGTTTTAAAGAAAGCGAATTAATTAGAAGCAGTGATGGGGTTCACTTTGGGAAGACCAGTTGATTTGGGGAGAACCCCAGTGAGCACTCTGGGTTGTCTTAGCTGCAGGGACAGAAATCCCTGCCACAGAGGATTGGGCTGTGCTGGTAATGAGGCCTAGCTCAGTGGCTTCCTGCCCCCCAGGGCCATGTGTTGCTATACAGTGGAACGGGGATTTGATCTGTAAGTGAGCAGTTTAATTTTGTATTTTTCCACTCTAGAGTAAGAGGGAAAGGGAACTCTAGCAACTGGTGCTTCATAAACCCCACCAACCTCAGAACAAAGTCTATCTCACACATGAAAAAAAAAACGCCATTCTCCACCCCCACCATGGAGATAAATGCTCATAAAATACTAACCACCAGCTCTGCTCTGCTCTCCTCACAGATAGAGGATGGCTTCCTTTAAAAGACCTTTGTGCTCTGTTGCTGCCAAGGACAATGACTAAACTACAGCCATGAATGACTTCTCTTCCTAAGGCTCCAGCTGAGTCTGATTTCCTTGGGAAGGGCTCTGCTAGTCACAAACTCTTGGTGGCCAGCGGCTGTCTGAGGCCCCGTGTAGAGGTGGGAAAGGCTGCACCCATCCTGGGCCCAGGAGGAAGAGAAGCATTTGCCTCTGGCTTCAGGTGTGTAGCCCAGAGGTGTCTGGCGGTCCAGCCAGGTGGAGGCTGCCCTCCTCCCAGGGCCTCAGCAAAAGCTGTGCTGAAAATTTCTCCTATTAAGAATGAAAATGTGGCAGCTGGGTCTGAAGAACTCCAAAGGCCCCTGAGAAAGGGACAGACCAGGGAGGGGAAGGAATGTTTGGCCACAGCTAAGATCTCCTCAGCTCTTTTTCAAGTCTTTCCAGTGTGGCTGGAAGGGTTTGGGGTTGAGGGACCTAAAGAATAGGAAATTCATTATTATAGTTCAGATCTGTACTGCTCGCAAAGGTCCATGTGTTAAAACCTGGGTGGCAACTTGGGAAAGGTGCGTCCAAGGAAGAGGAAGACAGATAACTGATGTATACCTTTAGAGGGTATATATGAACTCCAGCCCCACTCCCCTTCCTGGCTGCTTGCTGGCTGTCATAAGAGGAATATGTGTCTTCTGCCTATGCTCAAAGCGACAGGGCCAAGTGACCATGGAGCCTCTGGGACTAGAAGTCAACGTTAACCTTTCATATTAATGCTTTAAGATTTGTTTATTTTATGTGCATAGGTGTTTTGTCAGTGTGTATGCATGTGCATTGTGTATATATCTGGTGCACACTGAGAGGAGTCAGAGGAAGGTATCAGATCCCTTGAATCTGGAGGTATACATAGTTGTAAGCCACCAAGTGGGCCCTGAGAATCAACCGGGTTCTTCTGCAAGAATAGCAAGTGCTTTCAACCACTGAGTCATCTCACCGGCCTCTTTCTTCCTTTTAAATCGATTGTCTCAGGTATTCTCTCATAGTATTGAAAAGCTAGCATATCTATGGGAGGTGTGTGAGTCTCATAGAGAGGAGTCGGGGAAGAATTTTAAGAAGGGCTGGGAGAAGAGTGGAGAGCACAGAGAAATGGTAGAGGGTCAGAGAAAGGGAACTCTTGCCTCTCCTCTTAGAGCATCTTGTAAGCTGTGGCCCTGTATGACTGTCCACCCAGTACTTCCTCAAGCCCTTAAGAGGTGGTGATGGGGATCAAATGGTGAATGGAGAGCACACACATGCAGAGAGGCAAGGGGGCATGTTCCCCATAGCCTGTGTCATCCAAGGAGGAGAATAAGATATGTTTCACGGAAAGTGGGAAGCCAGCTGAGTAGAGAAGCAGACAGGGAGAAGAAGACAGAAGAAAGAAGAACAAAAAAAAAAGAAAGAAAAAACAAAGAACAGGAGGAGGAGGAGGAGAGGGAAGAGGAAAGGGGAGAAGAAAGGAAAGAGGAAGAAAGAGGAAGATCCTGAGAATGGGGCTCTGCAGAGGGATTCATTACATACACATGGCCAGAAAGCTCAGCTAATTATTTCAAATTTTTGCATTTGTCTTGTTCATTTGATTTGCAGGTAGTGAACTGATATTTCTACTTGGTTCAAACCTTCAGTGCCAGCCTTTAGCTATTGTCTGCCTGCTTACCCCATTCCTTGTGTCTAAAGGGAGAGGTTATGGCTCTCCAAACTATGTTTTTATTTCAGATAAAGATCACAATTCTATTTTAAGGACCATAACTCCCAGGAAACAGTGTCTTCTAGACACAATAGTAATGATACACTTGAACTCACAGAGACCACAACTGCATGCATGAGTTCAAACCAGACAAAATCCCAGCACAGAGAAGGGGAAGTGGACATGAAGTCCTACCCCTAACCAAGAAACCCCTTACAGTTGATAGCTGCTGAGAAAGAGGTCAGAAAAATCATTTTCCTCAAATGGAGTGTCACTATAGCAACCATACTTGAGGCTTGAGGGCAGGCCCCATGCCCAGGAGTAGTTGGCCAACATAAAACAGACTTTTCTTTTTGATGTGTGTGTGTGTGTGTGTGTGTGTGTGTGTTTTGGTTTGACTTGGTATCTGTTGTCTCTTCTTTCTTTTTAGTTTATATGCTTTGATTTTGTGTTCTGATGTTTTTCTGAGTTTTTTTTTTCTTTCTGTTTTTCCTTTTTTGAGACAGAAATCACATGAAGTTGGGTGAATAGGGAGGTTGGGGGAATCTTGGGGGAACAGGGGGAGGAAAAAGAATATGATCAAATATATTGTTTGAAAAAATTAAGTAAAACTATTTAAATGACAAACTTTCACCATCCTAATGTGTACCTCTGAGATCCTAACTTCCTCAAGAAAGAAGGCCAAATGCTCTTCTGTGGAAGTGATGCTGAGCTGAGCTGTAAAAGACAAGCAGAAGTAGGGCTTTAGGAGTAGAACAGGGATTCATCTTTTGTTAGGCTGAGAAAGAGGTAGGGTGACCCAGATTTAGCAAATGAGCACAGAGGAGAGCAGAGGCCGATGAGGAGGGCAGCACTGGGCAGAAGCTGGGCAGGGTCATCTGGACCACATTGGGATTGTGGTCTTTATCCAAAGACTGACCTGAGTTCTGACACTGTCAAGTGTCTGACTAATCAAGAAACAATTTCTGTAGCTCTGTGTAGAGCAGAGCAGTGTGCTGGTGATGGTAGGGTGCCATCAGTAGCAGGCTGAATGAGCGAGTGCAATACTAGGTCCCCAGCTTGTTTCCTCATCGTTGATTGCAGGCATAGAATGCAGGTGCTGCCTGTGCCCTGAAGTATTCACCACCTGACCCTACCTGCCCTTGGGGTTTGGAAGTGAGGTGGCTCAGAGTCAACGATACCGGCTCCAGGAGCAGGTGAGAATTGCTGCAGCAAGCTCATCTGAACATGGACACAAGCTTCTTTAATACCCTCCACCCAGGCCCCATTGGTTCCAAGAAAGCAACTCTTCTAAACAGCAGTTCCCTATTGGCTGGCATTGTCTGCTCCAGCAATCCTTGGTATCTCAGGCAGTCCTCAACTAGCTCCTCTTGCAGGAGATAGTTTTGCGGATGCATGACCCCTGGCATTTACATAGAAGTGGCCCTGAAGTTCCTTTTACATGCAGGCCCTTCTATATTGGCCTCACCCCTCCTCATATAGCACAGCTATAATCCTAAAGGCATGCTGCTAGGCTTCTAATCACAATAAAGAAATCTGCCTGCCCCATAGAGGAAGAATCTGGGAGTGTTCTGAGGCAGGAGATGGAAGTCCTGCCTCCAGGAGCAACCCTCAGCCATGGAAGCCAAGGGACCATGAACAGTAGTGACAATGAGAAGGCTTCTACATGTGCTTCAGAAGGTCCTGGGTAAGTTCCATTAACCAAAGACCCTCAAAGTGCTCATCTCACTTGTGTACCCTGCATTAGCCTTTATTTTATTCTGCCTGTCCTTACTTCTGATCCCTAGGACTATTTCTCCCTCAATAAGTAGCACAGGAAATGTAGCGTTCTGCTCCCCATATGTGTTACAAAGGGAGGTGGAAGCAAAGCGGTTGTCTAGAATAAATGATAAAAGCTTTGGCAAGGGAAGGAACTACGACAAGGGGAGACTGGAAAGCTACTTAGAAGGTGAAATCAAGCTTGTGCCTAGATGTGTTCTCCAGAATCATTCTTTTTCTTACATCTCTTGATGATCAGTACAACCTAGTGCTGGTCCACAGCTCATAACATGGCCAGAGCAGCGAGCGGTATGGTGGTGTGCTGTAATCCTGATTTACAGTTGTACAAAGGGCCACCGTATATGGACATGGAACTCAAAAGCCATTGCAAAACCAGGCTCCCAGGGGATGGAGGTATTTCCAAGCAGTCCTAAATTTAGCTGAATTTATAATGGGCTTTTAGCTGATATCTGGCATTTGTGGAGCCTTCAGGTAAGTCCCCCATAGTCAGGGCCATCACATGGAAATGAAAATTAATGCCGTAACAGGGAGAAGCAAGGAGCCTGAGCTGAGCTGTTCTTTATCGGCCATGCACTTTAGGTCGCACTCCAGTTCTGAGACATGAATACTGCTTTCTCTGTCTTAAAGGTAAAGAAATGAGGTCTTCAGAGTCATGATGGTTGTCCCAGAGTCACGGGACCAGGAATCAACAGAGGAGCTACCCACAGCTTTAGCTTGGGTCTGGTGACTCCAGAGGCCATTAATGCACACCCCCAGACCTCCTTTAAACTTCTCTGCCCCACAGGGTGGAGCACCTAAGTGACCAACCATCTGTCTCTATGTGGGGTTAGTTGAGTATTTGATTGCTCATTAGGTTCTTAGTTGGAGGATAAGGAACAGAATAGTCTTCAGAGGAGGAAAACGAAGAGCCATAACCTTCAGCAGATATGAGGCAATACTGAATGTCTTAGAAGGCACGTGGGGTTGTCATTTTCAACACCCAACGAGAAGAGTAGCAAGAACTCGAAGCAACTGTCTTCAATGTCCTTCTAGCTACAGGAAACCCAGAGAAATGTTAGCCAACACTGCGACAAATCAATTAGGTGACAATCAACCTAATATGAGAAAGGGTTTCTTTTGGGTCATGGTTTTAATAAGAGGTTTTGGTCCTATAGTCTGTTGGCATTGTTGTTTGGATCCTGTAGCATGGCAGACTATCATGAACTAAATACATGGTGGAGCTAAGCTACTCACTTATGGCTGCTGGAAGTAGAGAGAAGAGAGCATCTAAAGTCCCAGTGTTTCTGTCAAGAGCGCCCCCTTCTTCTATGGATGTAGTTGCCTCTCACTAAGACAAATCTCTTAAAGGTTCTTCCATCTCCTAATAGCACCTAACTAGAAACCATGACTTTAACATCTTCAAAACATTGAGCTGTAGAAGGCATGGAATATTGTCTTCAGTATCCAGTGGGCTGCTAAGAGGTTGACCTGGGCTTGCAGGGGCACAGCCATTTTGAGAGATCCCACTCTACTGTGACAACACATTCCTCTTATTTGTGCAATAACACTAGCCGCCCCCTCCTAAGATCACTCCTGAGAAGATGAGCGAGGGGAGTAGAAACCACTCACCTGAACACTGCTCCTCAACCTTTAATGTTGCCACCCTTTAATACAGTTCCTCTCGTGGTGACCCCCAACGATAAAATTAAATTATTTTTGGCGTTACTTCATAACTGTAATTTTGCTATTGTTAAGGACTGTAATGCAAATATGTTTGGAGCTAGAGGTTTGCCAAAGGGGTTGAGACCCACAAGTTGAGAACGCCTGTGCTAGAGCCTTACCAGGAGGCTTGGTAACAGAGGTGAAGGTGACCAGCACACTGAGGCTCAGGCACAGTGATGGGGCATGCAAAACAATACTCACATTGTTCATGTGTGGGCCAAGGGTGGACACACCTCTTAATAGAGAGGGAGGGAAAAACAGATAAAAGAAGAAACAGAAAAGACGGGTCCTTGGAGCAGCCTCAGATCTGATCACCTTTCCATTTTGTGGCAGTTGGAATTCTCTTTCACTTAAGGTTGTAAAGTGAAACCTTCCTGCGCTGGGTTTGGGGGGTCACTCTGTTGCTGCAGTGCATGATGGGAGATTCCCTTGCATCCATGGCAAAACATCCCCTTGGAAAGAGAAGTCATGACCAAGGTTATAAGCATAATTTCTCCAGGCAGCAAAACAGAGTGGCCGTGCGTGCACCGGCTGTTCCTTTTCTCCTTGACCTGGCAAGCAGACGTCAGAAGGAAAAGGCTGACAGCATCATGTTTTAAAACAAATCCTCGGACTTAACCAAAGTCTCAAAAGCAAAAGGGACGTTACTTTTGAAGTCTATTTATGTTTCTTCAGCTTTCGTTTCTTCCAGTGATTTTTATCAGTTTCCACGGTGGTTACTAAAGCAGCCAAAGCCATTCCACTCTGCACCGTTTCTTTTGGAACCATTTGCTGCATGTGCACCCTCTGTAGGGTAGGAAAATGATTTCCCTGGAAGCCAGAAGTCACACAGTTGCGCCATCCCTCCGGAGCTCCATCCAGTGAAAGAACCCCTATTATAATTAAAGCCCTATTACCCTTTTATGTTATCTCCTCTTCTATAAAGGAAAGCTAGTCCAGCTGCCAGAGCACAGGGTGACACAGATACAATGTGATGTGTCAAGCACTCGAGTTTCTCTTTTATGACATCAGCTTTTATAACTTCACAGTCAACCCACCAACAAACTATAAACTCAACTTATTGGAAACAGACATATCAATCATGAGGAATCGCTTGTCAGCATCTGCCCCTGGCCTTTTCTGCACACAAGTTTGGCCTTAGCCAAGGAGCAGAAGCCCAGCTCCACCGTGCCATGTGTAGACACATGCCTGGGGTCACCTGGCACATGGCTCCAGAGAGAAACATCCATGCCGTATCCTATGATGGTTTGCATGATATTAATGGGTTTTGTACCATGGCCTGGCTCTTTTCAAAGCTTACTGCACAAGAATGCAGATTCTATGAGTGCAGCCAAATATTACCCACAAAAAAATATTTTCTAATCTATTTGTGGCCACAGAAATGTCTCTGCTTTTGTGATCCCAGAATGCATGGCAGAGCTTGGGGACCAGATTCCACTTCAAAGAACGTGCTTAAAGCAGACAGCAGCCTCTTTAGGTCTGAGTAGCAATGGGGAGAATCTAAAGCCTGTTTTCATGCATATTCTATTCTGTCCGGTCTCCAACTCTTCTTTGCTACACACTCACTCGGAAATGATGCCATCGCCACCATATTATCCGTATGCACAAATAGACCGCTAAGACCAGTGCTTCAAAAACGCTTGGGAGCTCTTTACTGTAACAGCTGTGTTCTCCTTACGGGTGTTCCCTGCTCTGTGCATGACTCGCTTCCCTCAATATCTGGGTGTTCAGCTGCAGATGAGGAGCATTTCCGTGCAGTTTCGTGATGCAGGCACTGCTAAAAAACATGTCTCCATGGCAACCACAGGGTTGCCTCATACAACAGCATTCAGATGTTAATGACCACAGAGGCATTTTTTTTTAATGTAGAGCATCAGCTATGTCTATAGAGGATTTGTTTGTTTTGATGTTCTATGTTTCTGTTGAGAGCTTTTAGGGGAAATGTCTTGTACTCGGAGAATACTTTGTCCACAGCATTTCCTCCCATGGCTTTAGTTCACCACACAGATTTCTTCTTTTCGAAAAGAAGAAGAGTTCTTCTGGGGAGATGATGCCATCGTTCATCTCTGCCCTGACACTTCAGATTCCCAACAAGTTGTTTCAATGCTTTGAATCTGAAATCCCTATTTTCTCAGCCTCAGTGGGATCTGGCCCCCTCAATGCTTGCTCAAGGGATGTTCACAGGAAATCCAGGTGCTCAAATGGGAGTGGGGCTTCCCATCCCTGCCTACACTGCAATCACAGACTCGGGGCAAGAATGTGGACAGCCCATTGGCACTCAGTAGCCTGCTCCTGTTAAGCATTGTAAGGGATGAAGGCACTTTTTGAACCTCCTCATAAGGTCAACAGGCTAGCCCACTGTATCATTAGCATCAGAGAGGAAAGATATCGTTCCTCTATAGTAATGCTCTCAACAAAGAAGGCAGAAAGGATTCTGAGGGGACGTTGGGCAAGTCTGTTTTGTTGTCACAAAATTGACAGTGGGTTACTACTGTTATGTCACAGGTAGAGTCTGAAGATCCTATCCAACAATGCCCTGGAAGACCCTTCTTCTCCTATACCAACAATGAATGATCCAGCTCAAAATGTTCTCTGTGCTGAGGAAGAAGCTGGCATCTCCGTTGCACACAACTGCACTGGAATCCCAGCACAGTGTGGCTCCATAGCAATTCCCAGCTCTGCTTCTATCAATGGGAGGCTAGCCCAGGCTTATTTATTAACTGTGTGAGGAATGCCTGTATGTCTGTCTATTCACCAGAGAGCTCTGGGGCAGAGACGAGCTTTCTTGTGCTGAGAGAGTTTGCAGCCTATGCTAATCCCTCCTGGAAAGCCATCCGTCCCTGAGTTATGACCTAGATCGACATTGTCTCACACTGCCTCTCTGTTATTAAA
Organism: Mus musculus; assembly: GCF_000001635.26. Taxonomy (NCBI): domain Eukaryota; kingdom Metazoa; phylum Chordata; class Mammalia; order Rodentia; family Muridae; genus Mus; species Mus musculus. Next base: position 30,535,333 of record NC_000075.6, read on the forward strand.
ATTCCTTTCTGCACAATTCATGCAAACATAAATCCTTCCTTTAAAGTCTAATAAGACTTCCAGAAAATTAGATTCTCCATTTTAAAAGTTGTTATTTAAAGCATTATAATCTCAGTTTCCTCTCTCTCTCTCTCTCTCTCTCTCTCTCTCTCTCTCTCTCTCTCTCTCTCTGATTTTCTTTCTCTCCAAATCTAGATCCTAGATCAAGTAAAGGCAGAAAGTGTACAATGTAACCATTCAGAGCCCATCTCATAATCACGTGTATAAGCCCTTTCCTTGCCTATTTGTCAGTTCTGCTCTATCACTGGATGAAGATTTAGTCCTTAAAATGTGATTCATATGTGATATCAATATGGCCAATTTTTTTTGTTTGTTTTCTGCTCTGTTGGAAATAAGAGGTGGAAGCATGAGGGAAGAAGAACTCCAGGAGCCACTAGCATGGGAGCCAGCAACAGATTCCACTGGACAAATTCTCCTCCGCCCCCACCCCCCAGTTCTCATTATTGGCGTTCTTGCTTTTTTCCAAAGTATGTGTGGCTAAGTCATACCAAGGCAAACTCAGGTCAAGATGACAAACATCTAGGTCCTTAGAGTATCAAACCCACTTGCTCACATCCATGGGAGAAAATGATGTCAAACTAAGACAAGAACCTTGCTTGGCCTCTCATTAGAGAGGGAGTGGGCTGGGCCAAGCATGAAGTGGCTCACGATCCATTTTGTAAAGCTATGGTTCTCTCAAAGATATCCCAGATTGGAGAGAGTGGTTTCTAAGGACTTATCAAGTTTCAGCACTAGCTCTTCATAGCTGTTACATCTAAGACAACACTTAAGACATCTAAGTAGCATGGTGTCTCAGAAGCTGACATGGTTACATTAATAAGCTAAGCATATGCACATTGACTAAGGAAGGTGCTGAGATGCTGTATCTGATGACCACTTTCCAGTGGAAACTGAAAAAAAAATCACAGAGGTATATTTTTAGTTCCAAAGAGCTAGTGCCCACATTGCTTCTGAACATAGAAAGAATTTGGGGGGAGGGGGGGGAGGTTGGCAGGAGATAGGCTCTGAGCATCTGCACAACCCTCTAGCACCTCGAATCTCCTTGCTGGAAATGAGGTGAAGACATGGGAGGAACAGGGAAAATAAGATCATGACACGTGATATCCGGTTAGAGTCTCGGTCCAACAGGTTCATCTTTCCTGGGTAAATCCCAGGACTAAATGTGATTGGTTTGCCATATTGTTTTCCTGGTCCTGTTAAGTAGAATGTGCTTCTTGATCCAGCTGCTGCCCCAGAGAACAGGATTGGTTTTGGCCCTTTCCCTCCTCCCATAGCCACTTTCGACAGAAAGAACTGTCTGAACCACTTTCCTGTGAGGTTAGCCAAGACAGGGGTGGCTCTCTGGCATTTCATTGGCTCTCTCTCCCTCTCCAGGGCCGCATCCAGTTTAAGGGTTTCTCCACTTAAGCCCCCAATGTTTAACCTGAACTGCTGTTGCCCTCATGCATCTCTGAGACCTGGGGTTGGGAAATAGAGCCCGTTTGTAACAGAAGGAGAACCTTCCTGCATTTCCTTGAATAGCCTGTCAGCAACTCAGCTGCACAAAGCCCTGGGGGCACTGAGCTGGCCCTTCGGTTCGGGGAAAGCAGCAAAGCCATACAGAGGATTTTCTTAGTTGTTCTGACCAGGGCTTTGGGATTTGCCTTGCCTGCGATCACATAGCATAAGAAGGTAGGGAATTCTCCTTAGGGAGCAGGGAGCGGATTATGTGGAGTCAAGACGCAAGTGTGTTCTTTTTGGATTAGGCAATGTTTTTCCCTTCTATTTTTCTTTACATAACCTTATCACTTAGCTGCCTTTCCTTCTCTCCCCTCTGCCTTCCCTGGCTCTCAAGTCTGCTGTGTTTGCAGAACAAACTCTGGTCACTGGGTGGCTTGATACATCATGAGTTCTACCCTGTCTCCATTTTAACCACATCCAGTAAGTCCTATTAAGATATCCTCTTTTCCAGTGTAGAAATCCTACTCAATCGAGATTTCCACATCTGTAGAGAGAGACCTGATTTATAACCCAAGAAGCCAGAGAGAGTAGGGTACTAATGTCCTTCAGGGAGTCAGAACTGACAGGATAGATAAAAGCAGTCAAGAGATTTACTAAGTCAATCATGGAAGCTGAGACATTCTATAATATGCTACCAGTACACTGGCAAACCCCAGAAACCAGTAGACAGCCTTAGTCTAAGCCCAGATCCAGAGAAGCCAATGGGTGTAACTTTTCAACCCAAGACCAAGGACTGAAGGCCTGGTAGGCTGTGTCCTAGAATCTGAGTCCCAGACAGCCTAGAGCTTGGATGTCCAAGGGCAGGAAAGGAAGAAAGGAAGCTTGTCCCAGCTCTCGGAGACAGGGAGGGAAGTCATGTTCTCCCAGCCTGCAGCTGATGGCATGGGACCCACCCACATTCATGAGGGCAGACTTTCCTAGTTCACTGGTTCAAATGAAGATCTGTTCGAGAATCACCTTTCCTGAAGGATCTGGATATAATGCTTAACTTGAACTGGCTTCCCTTAATCCAGTCAAATTGACATCCACAATTCACCACCCCAAATTCATTTCATAGGTCATAAGTGTAGGTCATGGCTTTCCCTGCTGCCTGAGATCCCTTGCCAGGAGGATCAGTACTGGCTCCTTGTCATCAATCACTCTTGCCTTCCAGGCCAAACTGACCTCTTCCTGAGACCAGGGTCTGTCCTGCAGCAAGCAGATATACACCCAAATGACTTGGAGAGGAGGAATAGTCCTCACATGTGAGACTTCTTCCTTCCTAACCTGTTCCTGGGTCCTTACTGCAAGGAGCACCTCCAGGTTGATGTGATCCTTGCCATAGGCGAGCACAGGCTCTCAAGAGGGTTATTCCCCTCACCCCCCACCCCCGGTATTTCTCTGGACACACAACAAGAAGCCCTCTTCTGAGGCTGAGAAGCAAGCCCATAGCCTGGAACACTAGGACTCTCTTCTTTATTAACCAAGAAATCTTGAAGTGGGCAGAGGTAGAAGGTAAAGACAGCCATAAAGGGACATGGGCCAAGATGGAGGAAGTAGAAGGTGGTAGCAATCTCCTGAAATTCAAAATAGTTATGTGGGCTAGCCCAGATCTGCCACAGTGTTGTATATTTTGGGGCCAGTTGTGGACCTAATCGCTGGCCCCTCCATTCCCCTTGGTCCCCAGATCTTTACTGATTCACCAGACAGATCCCTGGAGGCTGCAGTTCTCCAAATCCCTTGGCAGCAATATTCTACATGGTCCTGCCCTAGAGTCACTGTCAAGAGAGAAAAGCAAGCAGGTAGGCGAGGTCCTTTCCCTACTCTGCCTGAGACTCTCAGGGTCCCTGGCAGGGGCCAAGATTCTTTTCTGGCTCCCAGACTGTAGAATTCCAGTTTTGATGAGGGTATGTAACCCTGTGACAGAGGAACACCACCTCTTTTTTATGCCTTCACCCCGAGAACTTTCCAGCTGCTCATAATTTCTGTTCCCCACACTGACCACAAAGTTGGCTCCTCAGCTCATGTAGCCCCTCTAGCTGCTCATTGCATTAAACTCACACCATTTAAAATACCCAGGGACCAATACCATCTCTCACTGATCTACCATATACAATCTTGCGTTTGCTATCACTATCCCTAGTGCTGGCCCCTACCCAAGGGCTTCTTAACAGACTCTACAGAGAGCTGCGATGCGATTGCCCAGACTCCCAGGAAAGGACAGAAAGATGAACAGGCCTCAGGGAAAGGGCTCTGAGTGCTCTCTTCTCCAACACCGGTGCATAGGAAGACTCTGCCCAGTGGTTTCTCTTTTACTCTCTTTTAGGAATTTTGTTGTTTGTTTAGTTTGTTTGTTTCAAAGACAAGATCTTGTGTAAGCCTATTCAGTCTTCACCTTACTATGTAGTGGAGGCTGGCCTTAATTTCACCTCACTCTGTAGTAGAGTCTAGCCTTAATTTATAGCCCACCTGCCTCTACCTCCCATCCATTGCTTTTCACTCCCCCCCCCCTTTGTGTGTTTTTTGGCACCTTGCTTACATAGATATGTAAGGGAAGGCCCAGAAGTGGATTTGACAAAAATCACACCTCAACCTCAACTCACATAACAGGGTAGATTTCTGTAGCAGCAATCTTTGATCCAGAGGGAGATATCCGGAGTGCGCTGCTGTCTCTTGCCTTAGAGGGTTTAATTCTTGATTTCTTTGTTCTTCCTGAAGGTGCCACTGGACTGGTGGATGGGACACTCACGCTATTTGAGATTTGACCCAGACTCTGACCTACAGTGTCCTAGCTTTTTACCTTCTGTCATATCTGTGTCCTGCCAACAATTACTTAATCTTCAAGACAGCAGAAGTGGATGCCTGTGGGCAATCAGACCATGTGTAGGATTAGCACCCTCGTTAAGGAGCCTGGAGAAGCCTCTTCATCCTTCTTTTGCCCTTATCTTCCAAGTCAGAATATAGCCACAAGGCTGCATTTTAGAAGTAGAGAGCAGCTGTTGCCAGACCCAAAGTCTGCCGGTGTTTGGGTGCTGGACTTCCCACACTCCAGACCTGTGAGAAATACATTTGGGTGGGGGGGGGTTGGAATTACCCAGCCTAAGAGATGTGTTACGACATCAAGAACAGACTAAGACAAAACCTGGTAGGGATTTTCACCGTCACACTCAACCCACAACAGAGTGAGAGTCATTTTAAGCCTCTGTCAGGAGAAGCTGTGTTGCGCAAAGTGCTGCAATGCTAATCTCTGTTCAGAAACAAGTACTTGGTGGCCTCAGATTAGAGAACATGCAGTAATCCCAGCATGTGAGAGCTGCTGGAGAAGTGTCTCGAGTTCAAGGGCAGCCTTTGTTACACAGCGATGTTTAGTTCCCAGGGTGTGAGAAATGTGATGGGAAATAGGAAGATACAAATCTTAGTTTCTATTTCTCACAACATTATATTCTCTTTTTAAAAAACATTTACACATTTTATTATTATTTTATTTTTAGTGGGGGTGGGGACTGGGGATATGCCTGTGCCATAACATGAATGTGGAGGTCAGAGAACAATTCGTAGATATTGATTCTCTATTGCTGCCATGTGGATTTGAGGGAGTGTACATAGGTCATCAGTATATGTGTCCTTGTATGGTATGTACATGTGATCTCAGGTCCCCACAAAAGCCAGCAACAGCAAATTTCCCTGGGTCTGGAGTTACAGGCAGTGGAGAACTGCCCATCGTGGTACTGGGAACAAAGCTCCGAACTCCTTTCTAAGGGGAGTATGTGTTTGTAATCTCATAACCGATTCTCTACCATCACAAATTTGTACTTTTTTTCTTTTCTTTTCTTTTTTCTTTCTTTCTTTTTTTTTACATTTTTACATGCTGAAGCAATTTCAAACAGCTGGCACAATGAGTATTGTAACACAGAGGAAAACAGAGGAACATGAGACCCTCAACCCTACCCCTCCTATGATGTGTCACCATCTCTGGTCCTATTTTGGCTAAGAACAGTTCAACCCAGGAAGTCAGACTTTTGGAAAGTCCCAATGTTACAGCAACAGCCAATGGTTTCTTTGTCAGGTCCAAAGGAAACCCCTTTTCTCTAACTGCCGGCAGTTAGACTGAAGCCAGTGTTCCCCAGAAACCTGTGAAGCCTGTTTTCTTAAAATGTCAAAGGAGTCATTTCTTTCTTATCACAGGTAGAAGGGACAAATGACTATCTGTGGTGCCTATTAGCATGCTAGAGGGCACGCTGGCCTCCTGACTCACTTAGTCCAAGTACCTAGCTCCTCCCACCACCCACCCCACTGCCCCAGTTCTAACCACCCACCCCACCCCACCCCACCCCTAGGCTTCACTAGCTCATGGGCTTCCCTTCCCCAGCTTCTCATTCCTGTATAGCCACAATCCTGGGCCTCTCCTCTTTTGCCTCTCTCTCTCTTGGTCTTGCTTTGTCTTCCTCTCTCATTCCCCACCCCACCCTCCTCTTCTCATGGCTACATTTAGTCCATCGCTTTCTCTCTTCTCT